>NC_084623.1:16923245-17065745 GCF_033978795.1 Nerophis ophidion
TAAAGTTCCAATGATTGTCACACACACGGTGTGGCGAAATTTGACCTCTGCATTTGACCCATCCCCTTATTCTACCCCCTGGGAGGTGAGGGGAGCAGTGAGCAGCAGCGATGGCCACGCTCTGGAATACATTTTTGGTGATTCAACCCCCAATTCCAACCTTTTATTCTGAGTGCCAAGCAGGGATGTAACCACAAAGCGACTGAGCAGGCAAAATAGAGATTTATTTCCTTTTCAGAGTTGCAGAACAACCGTTGCGTCCGTATTCTCACAGCGCGCGCTCCCCTGTTAAGAATGGAATAAATAAATGAAAAAAAGCAGACCACAAATAGAAGGTGACAGCATCCAATTGAAATAGACGAAAGTAGTTGCTGGCCATGACTCATGGCTCATTTATTTTTTAGCAAGATGAAACAGAAGTGGGTTTGGAGCCTTGGCGTCATGGCGTTTGTACGCCGAATGCTGCTGCTCCTCATGATTGCGGGTTGTCTCAGGTTGATGAGAACTAGCAGAGCATTAAAAATCACTGTTGAACCTTATCTCTGGAAGCATGTGCTTTTGTTTGGTATATGTTAATTAGTGTGATCAGTCCAGGCAAATGGGAAGAGATTGAAGCATGTTCGCAGTTGCCATGTGAGAATAGATCAAAATCAACCAAGCACTCATAAATAGATTAAAAGGCCCCTATGTTGCTAACATTTGCACATACTGTGTTCGTAGTTCTTGACCTAAAATGATGTCCACAGATGGATTTACCCGCAAAATAGACACCATTGTGATTTTTGGCTTGATTTCTAACGAGTTTCAGCACATTTTGGAACGCTTCGGTTTAGATCCAGAATTTTGACGAGCCTGCATCCTTCATATTGCTTAGTTTGGGCCTGATCTACTTTCCATATTTTAATATTTTTTTACATGAAAACTTGTGCAAAATGGTGCGATGATATTTGAGAAGGATTGCACTACATTAACATGCAATACATAAAAAAAATACATCTGCATTTGGTGGAAACCAGTATAGCCTTTTTTTAATATATTGATATTTTTTGGCCTTATCGCGATACATGTTATATATATCTTGATAATTTGCCTTAGCCTTGATTTAACACTTGATACATATAATCACACCAGTATGATGATTCTATGGGTCTACATTAAAACATTCTTGTTCATACTGGATTAATATATACTTATTATAAACTTAATCCAGAGAGAGAAATCACAACTAAGTCAATTGACCAAAAGTGTATTTATTAAACCGTTATTAAGCAGTGGCACAAACATTCATGCCATTTCAAAACAGAAAGTGCAAGATTGTCAGAGACATTTTAAAACAAGCTATGAGTGAATTTTTGTGCATGATGTCACTAAGATGACTTATCAAAACAACACTAAATTAAAGTGCACTTTTTGTACAGAACTCTACTACGATAGTTTAAAACAAATAAAGTGCACTTTTGTGCATGATGTCACACAAGATATTTCAATAAATGTCAAATAAAAATGAGCCGCATTATAGTATCTCCTTCACTATGTGGAAGGTTCCTGCGGACGTTATCTCCTTCTGTTGTTGATTTTTTTTTCATACGGTGCTGATGTGGAAGTGGTTGCCTCGGCATTTTGGTGTGGGCATGTCGCACCGAATGGAGATGTTGACTCGCAGAGTAAGCACTCTTCATTCTCTAGCAGGTGACTTTTCAAATGATGCTACATATTAGCAGTAATGCTACTTTTTGTAGCAACGCTTTTGCCCCACACTTGACAAATTACGTTTGTCTGTTCGACATATTCCCACGTGAAGCCAAACCACCGCCAGACGATGTGCCCCCTGCTGTTTTTCTTGGGAATTCATTCTTCCTTCATTTGTTACCAGATTCGAACCTTCTTTCTCTCCTATTACTGCTTGCACCACAGCTAACGTTACCCATTCTGCTACTTCTCTGCTCCGCGAGGGCGTATACGTATGTGACGTATGTAAGAAGGTGCGCTTGTTTTATGTCTCTGTGAGAAGCAGAGACAAGAAAGAGTGGGAATAGCCTGTAGTGTAATGCCAGCAGCTAAAAGCAACTGCGTGAGAACGTATACTCGAATATCACGATATAGTCATTTTCTGTATCGCACAGAGACAAACCCGCGATATATCGAGTATATCGATGTATTGCCCAGCCCTAGTATGTAAACACCTTACTTATTTGCTGTTTGACTGTTTAAATATCACACACATTTCACACTTGGTTTAAAGTTTTGTTTGGTGGTCTTCTGTTTTGTGCTAATTGTCTGTGTATCTAAGCCGCTTTGCTTTATAGTGTTCTCTGTCGACTTTGTTTATGACTTAATTCTGGTAAAGAATGGACGGGGGCGAAAGGACACTACCCTGGGGTTCACCAGTATTGATTTGCAAGCACCGTTTGCCTCCCAAGACAGAGCAGCTTTGGTTAATCTAAGTCAGGGGTCACCAACCTTTTTGAAAACAAGAGCTACTTCTATGGGTACTGAATAATGCGAAGGGCTACCAGTTTGTTACACACTTAAAACAATTGCCAGAAATAGCCAATTTGCTCAATTTACCTTTAATAAATAAATCTATATACATTTAAAAAATGGGTATTTCTGTTTGTCATTCCGTCGTACATTTTTTTTTCTTTGACGAAAGGTTTTTTGTAGAGAATAAATGATGAAAAAAATACTTAATTGAACGGTTTAAAAGAGGAGAAAACAGGAAAAAAATAAAATTTAATTTTGAGACATAGTTTATCTTCAATTTCAACTCTTTAAAATTCAAAATTCAACCGAAAAAAGACGAGAAAAACTAGCTAACTCGAAACTTTTGGAAAAAATTTAAAAAAGAATTTATGGAACATCATTAGTAATTTTTCCTGATTAAGATTAATTTTAGAATTTTGATAACGTGTTTTAAATAGGTTAAAACCTAATCTGCATTTTGTTAGAATATATAACAAATTGGACCAAGCTATATTTTTAACAAAGACAAATCATTATTTCTTCTAGATTTTCCAGAACAAAACATTTAAAAGAAATTCAAAAGACTTCGAAATAAGATTTAAATTTGATTCTAAAGATTTTTTAGATTTTCCAGAATATTTTTTTTGAAATTTTAATCATAATACGTTTGAAGAAATATTTCACAAATATTCTTTGTCGAAAAAACAGAAGCTAAAATGAAGATTTGAATAATATGTATTTATTATTCTTTACAAAAAAAAAATCATTTACTTGAACATTGATTTAAATTGTCAGGAAAGAAGAGTAAGGAATTTAAAAGGTAAAAATGTATATGTGCTTAAAAATCCTAAAATCATTTTTAAGGTTGTATTTTTTCTCTAAAATTGTCTTTCTGAAAGTTATAAGAAGCAAAGAAAAAATAAATGAATTTATTTAAACAAGTGAAGACCAAGTCTTTAAAATATTTTCTTGGATTTTCAAATTCTATTTGAGTTTTGTCTCTCTTAGAATTAAAAATGTCGAGCAAAGCGAGACCAGCTTTCTAGTAAATAAATAAAATTAAAAAAATAAAGGCAGCTCACTGGTAAGTGCTGCTATTTGAGCTATTTGTAGAACAGGCCAGCGGGCTACTCATCTGGTTCTTACGGGCTACCTGGTGCCTGCGGGCACCTCGTTGGTGACCCCTGGTCTAAGTGCTCCTGATGGCATTGAGCAATGCTTTGCTAATCCCAGATTCCAATCAACTTCCACGTTTTCCCCCTTCGGGACACTCTCAAATGCTTTGGTCCAGAAAGCAGATATGCCGGTCGATGTAATGCGACCCGCTCTTCTCAAGGAACAGTCTCAAAGCTGCAATCTGTTCCACTGTGCCTCTCCCTGGTCCGAGGGCACACCGGCTCTCTGACAGCGTTGGTACAGTTGTAGAGCAGTCACACACTTGTTTTGTCGTGTGTTCTTAGATCAAGAAGCTTGTCAGCTATTCTTAGACTCAGTTTTTTTTTTTAAGTGCCGTCTCCAGCTAAATCAGTGACTCCTTAGAGTTTTGTGTTTCTTTGAATTATTGTGCTTTAATAAAGCAACAATTAATATTTATTTTTCCTAAGAGGATAAGAAAGAAGATAACATATTTTCCGGACTATAAGCCACTCCTTTTTTCCAACGTTTTGAACTCTGTGGCTTATAAAACGGTGCGCCAATTTATAGATGTTTCTTCGCTAACCGCCGTAATATTTTGTATTCAACAGATAGTTTTCATATTACACCGACAGAGAGACTGAAAAGGGGTGTTATTGTTTGTGCTCTGACGCCATCTTTTGGACGAGTTTGCTCACTGCTGGTGCTGCGGGTTGAAAATGTGCTTCCTGTTTTGTGTCTTGAACCGGAAGTATAACCGTCCATAGCGTTTATGCTTAAAATAATGATTTATTCACGAGTCCAAGCAACAAGTTTTAAAATACAACTAAAACAATTCATGTCTGATAAACCGTCCCATGTCTGATGTGTGTAGGAGTGTTTTCATGCATATTTGTACTTGCTATCGTAATGTAATGAAGCTAGGATGGATAACATTAGCAAATACGCAAACACATTTACGAGTGTCTGAGTTAGTACTAATAATTTACAAAAGGCATTCTTGGTGTACTTTTTTCAGTTTCTTAAATTCACGAAAACGTCACCTTGAAGTTATTGAGACTGTTTAGCTGATTGAAGAGCTAGATTCCACAGTTGGTGGGTCCATGACAATGACTTCTGTTTTGTTTGATCAGTCGTTTTACTGCCCCGCTAGAGGCACCGTTTGGAAACAATTAAAATATTTCCTACCGTTATGTCTACTTCTTATAGTCCGGTGCTGTAAATTTATGTAAACATTTTTTCTTCCAAACTTTTTCTAAACTCTCGTGTGCTCAGCATCCCAGAAATTACGGTAGTAATACAGTTTTGTTAAAAAAATGTCATCAAATACTTCTGAGGCCAATGTATCTATTTTTATAAAACTGAGTGACATTTGTGGTCTTACCTTTATTTGTTTACAAATTGCAAGCGCTTATTATTCTGCGGGAATGGCTCTGTTACTTTTGGCATATCTTGGCTATATAATCCTCCATCTTTACAGTTAAAATTATTCACTCATTCAAGGGCGGTATACAAATAAGGAAACCACTGTATTGCACCTGACTTATTGCTGGCAAAATTGTCGCTGCCACTGCTGTTTGTATATTGCAATAAAGTTTAAGGGAGGAAAACAGCTGACCCTGAGCTTTTCCTCTCTGTAGAAGGAAGGCTGTAATTCCTTGAGGACAGCAATAGCTAAACATGCTAAACTACATACTGTCATTGTTTTCTTATTCTCTTATGTTACTCTAAACCAGGGGTCACCAACCTTTTTGAAACCAAGAGCTACATCTTGGGTACTGATTAATGCGAAGGCTACCAGTTTGATACACACTTAAATAAATTGCCAGAAATAGCAAATTTGCTCAATTTAGCTTTAATATATATATATATATATATATATATATATATATATATATATATATATATATATATATATATATATATATATATATAAATGGGTATTTCTGTCTGTCATTCCGTCGTACATTTTTTTTCCTTTTACGAAAGGATTTTTGTAGAGAATAAATGATGAAAAAAACACTTAATTGAACGGTCTAAAAGAGGAAAAAACAACTAAAAAATAAAAATTAAATTTTGACACATAGTTTATCTTCAATTTTGACTCTTTAAAATTCTAAATTCAACCTAAAAAAAGAAGAGAAAAACTAGCTAATTCAAATATTTTTTTAAAAATTAAAAAAAATAATTTATGGAACATCATTAGTCATGTTTCCTGATTAAGATTAATTTTAGAATTTTGATGACATTTTAAATAGGTTAAAATCCAATCTGCATTTTGTTAGAATATATAACAAATTGGACCAATCATTATTTCTTCTAGATTTTCCAGAACAAACATTTTAAAAAAGACATTCAAAATACTTTGAAATAAGATTTAGATTTTATTCAAAAGATTTTCTAGATTTGCTAGAATATTTTTTTTAAATTTTAATCATAATAAGTTTGAAAAAATATTTCACAAATATTATTTGTCGAAGAAACAGAAGCTAAAATGAAGAATTAAATTAAAATGTATTTATTATTCTTTACAATAAAAAAAAATACTTGAACATTGATTTAAATTGTCAGGAAAGAAGAGGAAGGAATTTAAAAGGTAAAAAGGTATATGTGTTTGAAAATCCTAAAATCATTTTTAAGGTTGTATTTTTTCTCTAAAATTGTCTTTCTGAAAGTTATAAGAAGCAAAGTAAAAAAATAAATAATTGTATTCAAACAAGTGAAGACTAAGTCTTTAAAATATTTTCTTGGATTTTCAAATTCTATTTGAGTTTTGTCTCTCTTAAAATTAAAAATGTCGAGCAAAGCAAGACCAACTTGCTAGTAAATAGATACAATGTAAAAAATAGAGGCAGCTCACTGGTAAGCGCTGCTATTTGAGCTATTTTTAGAACAGGCCAGTGGGCTACTCATCTGGTCCTTACGGGCTACCTGGTGCCCGCGGGCACCACGTTGGTGACCCCTGATCTAAACAAAAGCGAAAACTACTATTGGCTCTATTTGTCTAAGTTTGTAAACAACAGCAAAAACAACAACAAAAATATTTTTTGGATCATTAACAAAAACCAACAATCACTGTAGTTCTGATCATATACTGATCAATATTTGTATCCATTTGCCCACCACTGTTTACAGTTGGCTTTTCCTTGTTTCTATCCTCCTACGGTGTGTCGTGTATCATGATTAGTTTTTATGTGTCCTCTTGTTGTCATCCAGTGATGATAAAACTTGTTATAAAGGCAGAATATTCACCGCCATGGAGGCGAATATTAATAATAAGGAAGGGTCATTGCGTTGAAGACACCTTTATTTGCTTCTCGCTGTCAAATATGCTGGATACAGCTACAATGCGTCATTAAAGGCCTACTGAAATGAGATTTTCTTATTCAAACGGGGATAGCAGGTCCATTCTATGTGTCATTCTTGATCATCTCGCAATATTGCCATATTTTTGCTGAAAGGATTTAGTAGAGAACATCGACGATAAAGTTCACAACTTTCGGTCGCTAATAAAAAAGCCTCGTCTTTACCGGAAGTAGCAGACGATGTGCGCGTGACGTCACGGATTGTAGGGCTCCTCACATCCTCACATTGTTTATAATGTGAGCCTCCAGCAGCAAGAGCTATATAGACCGAGAATGCGACAATTTCCCCATTAATTTGAGCGAGGATGAAAGATTCGTGGATAAGGAAAGTTAGAGTGAAGCACAAAAAAAAAAGAAAAAGCGACGGCTCTAGGCGGCGGCTGTGGGACCGTTTCAGATGTAATTAGACACATTTACTAGGATAATTTTGGAAGATCCTTTATCTGCTTATTGTCTTAATAGTGTTTTAGTGAGGAAAGTTAGAGTGAAGCACAAAAAAAAAAAAAGAAAAAGCGACGGCTCCAGGCGGCAGCAGTGGGCCCGTTTCAGATGTAATTAGACACATTTACTCGGATAATTTTGGAACCTTTATAACTTTTATGGACAGAATTTCTAGGCGCAGTCAAGGCGTTGAGGGGCTCCGGTTTGGTGACCGCAGGATTAGGTCTCTGCTTTTTGCAGATGATGTGGTCCTGATGGCTTCATCAGACCGGGATCTTCAGCTCTCACTGGATCGGTTCGCAGCCGAGTGTGAAGCGACCGGAATGAGAATCAGCACCTCCAAGTCCGAGTCCATGGTTCTCGCCCGGAAAAGGGTGGAATGCCATCTCCGGGTTGGGGAGGAGACCCTGCCCCAAGTGGAGGAGTTCAAGTACCTTGGAGTCTTGTTCACGAGTGGGGGAAGAGTGGATCGTGAGATCGACAGGCGGATTGGTGCGGCGTCTTCAGTAATGCGGATTTCGTACCAATCCGTTGTGGTGAAGAAGGAGCTGAGCCAGAAGGCAAAGCTCTCAATTTACCGGTCGATCTACATTCCCATCCTCACCTATGGTCATGAGATTTGGGTCATGACCGAAAGGATAAGATCACGGGTACAAGCGGCCGAAATGAGTTTCCTCCGCCGTGTGGCGGGGCTCTCCCTTAGAGATAGGGTGAGAAGCTCTGCCATCCGGGAGGAACTCAAAGTAAAGCCGCTGCTCCTTCACATCGAGAAGAGCCAGATGAGGTGGTTCGGGCATCTGGTCAGGATGCCACCCGAACGCCTCCCTGGGGAGGTGTTTAGGGCACGTCCAACCGGTAGGAGGCCACGGGGAAGACCCAGGACACGTTGGGAAGACTATGTCTCTCGGCTGGCCTGGGAACGCCTTGGGATCTCCTCTTTTAAACCGTTCAATTAAGTGTTTTTTCCATCATTTATTCTCTACAAAAAACTTTCCGTAAAAGGAAAAAAATGACGGAATGACAGACAGAAATACCCATCTTTGTGTGTATGTATATATATATATATATATATATATATATATATATATATATATATATTTATTAAAGGTAAATTGAGCAAATTGGCTATTTCTGGCAATTTATTTAAGTGTGTATCAAACTGGTAGCCCTTCGCATTGTCAGTACCCAAGAAGTAGCTCTTAGTTGGTGACCCCTGCTCTAGTGGTACGCCAAATAATTACTGTATTAATAA
This sequence comes from Nerophis ophidion, assembly GCF_033978795.1. Classification (NCBI taxonomy): domain Eukaryota; kingdom Metazoa; phylum Chordata; class Actinopteri; order Syngnathiformes; family Syngnathidae; genus Nerophis; species Nerophis ophidion. The sequence continues at coordinate 16,931,901 of NC_084623.1, forward strand.
CTAATTAATGTTCCTATATTCAAATATAGTGTTACTGTTCCAACTCTGAGTAATGTTTTTACAGTGCCCAAAAAATAGTAAATATACTTGTTAAACAATACCTGTATCTTGTTTTTCATGAGTACATAGGTCGACTACGCAACAGTGTTCTAATGTTGATCATTCTGGATGTACTTTTAAAGCCAAGGCATTTTGGAGGTGGTACTTGATTAAAAAAAGTTAAAGAACCACTGTATTAGAGCGACAACTATCTTCCAGACATCCTTGTTTACTATCCAGATCATGTCTGTCGAAAATTGACTGCACCAGCGCCAAGTAATAAACGGAGATCTTCCCTGTAAACAATAAGCCATCTGTACCTGTCTCCATTCATGTGGAAAAACAAAATCTCAAGGAAGTCATCACCGTGGAAGAGTTTTGTTCCCGTCAAAATCAATGTTCGGCTTTTTAACAATAGCGATAATGCTTTAGTACATAGTTGATGGTAGAGGTTCTGCTTTCGACCTTAACAAAATGTTCAAATTAGCGTGTCTTCATGTTCTCTTCCATGAACCGATGATTCATTATCTTGAACTTGCAATCTCCATTTATTTTCCAGTAATGTTTTGAAACCAGCTATCATGGGACATACTACTGCAGTTTTTTATTGACTTTTTCTCACTGTAGCTCCAACAATTAGCTGTTGTATAAAGAAACCTGGTGTGCTTAGTAATGATTCATCCCAACATTGTGGCCTGGGGAACATTTGCGGCCCACAACTAATTTTTTAATGACACAATGTAAAAATAATACTAAAAAAAAGTGAAATAAAAGACTAAACAGGTGAAATGCACTGAGGAAAAAGTTGCAATTTTGACTTTAATAACACAAAGCTACCGGGCGGTATTGTTTGGTTGGTAGAGTGTCCGTACCTTCAACTTGAGAGTTCCAGGTTCGATCCCCGCTTCTGCCATCCTAGTCACTGCCGTTGTGTCCTTGGGCAAGACACTTTACCCACCTGCTCCCAGTGCCACCCACACTGGTTTAAATGTAATTTAGATATTGGGTTTCACTGTGTAAAAGCGCTTTGAGTCACTATAGAAAAGTGCGATACAAAATATAATTCACTTCACTACCATGCATTTTTTTCTGTAAAGCTGGTATTTATCAAAAAATAATAATGTATGAAAAACAACGTTATGAATTGTTTACCTATTTGAGGCTCCAATTACTTTAGATCCAAAATTGCCCTTTGAAATATATTTTGGGGAAAATATTGCATGTGTTTGCCATGAAAAAAGGTTTATTTGACAAAAAGGGCATGAAAGTAACAAACCAAAAAAAAAAACATAAAAAATAATAAAAATATATGATAAATATATTTGACGGATAAATCAGAAGTTGATCTAGAGACTTAAGTGTTGAAAGTAAATGAAAAAAAAAAACATATATTTGGGATTTTAAATCATTTTAGTTTGACTTTTTAAGAAAAAACTATCATTGTTCAAATATGATAGATAATTAAATCAATGGTATGAATTATTAAATTGATTTAAGGACCCAATTACTACATACAAGTAATCCACTTTGAAAATTTTTAAGTTTTTGTCATGAAAAAAAAAGGGTTTAACAAAAAAGGCATAAAACATTGAAGAAAAAAACAAACCCAAAAAAACTTTATCACGACAGATTGACCTGAATTTTAAGTTGATTTTTATGAGTGAGACCCTAAAGGTTTAAAAAAAAAATCTGTACATTTTATTGGTTTTGAAAATGAAAAGTTTGATCTTTTCAGTTTTGATCTCTTCAGTGGAAAAAGATTGGACACCCCTGATGTATTGCTTACTATAGCTGTAGGATGGAAAACTACTACAAGTCTGAGACATGTGTACCATTACAGTAACTAGTACTGCACAACAATCACAACATAACCAGGGATTCCCACACATTAATTTATTTGTGGCGGCCCGCCACGAAAGAATTACGGCCGCCACAAATAAAATAAAAAAATACATTTATATTTATATATATATATATATATATATATATATATATATATATATATATATATATATATATAAAAAGACATGCACCTGGGGATAGGTTGATTGGCAACACTAAAATTGGCCCTAGTGTGTGAATGTGAGTGTGAATGTTGTCTGTCTATCTGTGTTGGCCCTGCGATGAGGTGGCCACTTGTCCAGGGTGTACCCTGCCTTCCGCCCGATTGTAGCTGAGATAGGCGCCAGCGCCCCCCGCGACCCCGAAAGGGAATAAGCGGTAGAAAATGGATGGATGGATGGATATATATATATAAAAAATTATTTATATGTTTTATATATATATATATATATATATATATATATATATATATATATATATATATATATATAAATGTATTTTTTTATTTTATTTGTGGCGGCCGTAATTCTTTCGTGGCGGGCCGCCACAAATAAATTAATGTGTGGGAAACCCTGGTTATGTTGTGATTGTTGTGCAGTACTAGTTACTGTAATGGTACACATGTCTCAGACTTGTAGTAGTTTTCCATCCTACAGCTATAGTAAGCAATACATCAGGGGTGTCCAAACTTTTTCCACTGAAGAGATCAAAACTGAAAAGATCAAACTTTTCATTTTCAAAACCAATACAATGTATATATTATTATTATTATTATTATTTTATTTTATTTTATTTATTTATTTATTTTTTCAGCTTTTGACTCGCTCGACCGCTCATAAAAGCAATGGGACTCTGTCTGTGAATGGAGCTTGTAGTTACATATTATATAAATATGCAAATATTATATAAATGTGTATAAATATGTACATAAAGTGTTGTAATTATATTCCAACTCCACGTTCTTCTTGGTCATCGTCGCCGCCGCTGACTCCCCCACACCCCTCCACCCTCCCCACAGCCCAACCACACCACCACAAATAGATGCCTGACCTGTGGGAAACACTGATAAAAATCCAACACCTTTACCTTACTTTTTGTGTTATTATTTTGGAACTTTGATACAGTACTTTTCAGGCTACAGGATATTAATAAAGTAAAAATTATTTAATATCTGGTGCTCTCAAATACGAAGGCCATGATTACATCAAAGTTAATTAGTACCAGTCCGGCGACTTGTCCAGGGTGTACCCCGCCTTCCGCCCGAATGCAGTTGAGATAGGCTCCAGCAACCCCAAAAAAAAGGGACAAGCAGTAGAAAATGAATGAATGGATGGCTGGATGGATTACACCATAGTTTTCTTCTGGATAAAAGAGTGGAGGCCAGAGTTGCAGGTACCAAGAAAATATTGGAGAAGGTCTAAATGGCAAATATGGATTTGTGCTGTGGGAGTATGTTAATGTGACAGGAGACAAATGGCACGGCTGGTAATAGATGTGGCTGGAGGGTACAATAAAATCAAGGAATATAGATACAGTAGGTGTTAGGTTGGGGTGAAGGAGCGCAGGACGTATTGCTAAGGAGACAGAGACATTTTTCTTCTCTTTAAGAAGAAGGAAGAGTCAAGATTGTCATCCACGAGGGACTGAGTAAGAAAAGGAAAGGGGAAAAAGTGGAGGTTAAAGGAGAGGGAGGGAGTGGCGAACTACAGACGCAGCAGTGCAGTGCAGAGCAGTAGGTCCTGAATTATTTAACACGATATTTTGCAGCTGAGCAAACGGCTGCAGTCATGTCGGGTGTCTGCTAGGAGGCAGGAAATATGGATTGTTGGGATTAGGAATCTGTGCTGCTCTATATATAGCATGGGATGATGCTGAGTTTGTTTAATTTTTTATTGCATAAGTATTACGTTGTTTTTATCCTCACTTTGTTTTGCGCCCAAGGGAAAAACTGGTGCAACCTTCTAAATGTTGTCATACAGTACTCCAGTAGCAACTTGCTGACTGATACTTTAGAATTTAGACAAAACAAACAATGGTTGGGTTCACCCTTGAAAGGCCAAATAGCCGTTGCAGTCCTGGCTACAGTAATTTGTGGAATATGATGTGAATGTGAAAAATGACTGTCTGGATCAGTAATTAATTTAAATGAGTTGAGTACACTTGAATGCTTAATGAGACTCAGAATCCCAGACTTTTACTCCTTGTAGACGATTGGTGCTCTGAGGCTATATGGCAGCAGAACCAAAAGAGATGCATGATTCTAAACAAAATATATAAAATATATAGAGTAAACAAAAAGGGACCAACATTAAAGGCCTACTGAAACCCACTACTACCGACCACGCAGTCTGATAGTTTATATATTAATGTTGAAATATTAACATTGCAACACATGCCAGTACGCCCGGTTTAGTTTACTAAATACCAATTTTAAATTTCCCGCGAGGTATCCTGTTGAAACGTCGCGGAATGACGCATGCGCGTAACGTCTCGGGTTGTGGCGGACATTTTTTTCCAGCCCGATCCAAGCTATAAGTAGTCTGCTTTAATCGCACAATGACACAGTATTCTGAACAGCTGTGCTGCTGAATCTTTTGCAATTTGTTGAATTAATAATGGAGAACTCAAAGTAGAAACATGGAGGTGGGAAGCGGCGCACTGCAGCTGCATTTAGCTTCACAAGGTGTTTCCTTGTTTAAAATTCCCGAAGGTGAAACTTTACTATGGAACAGAGCGGTCAAGCGAACATGGTTCCCAACCACATGTCAACCGGCGGGTTTCGGTGAGAAAATTTTTGTAATAAGTCTGCTCTTACCGGAGACATTAGCGGAGCTTTTGTCCTGCTGCAGCTGCGCGGCTTCCCTCAGAGACACTGGCGGTCAACACACCCGTGGCCACACCCCTGTGACTTTCAAGTACTATAAAATCTCACTAAAACACTAGTAACACAATAGGCAGATAAGGGATTTTCCAGAATTATCAGAGTAAATGTGATTAATAATATCTGAATCGCTCTCACTGCCCTCGCCTTTTTTTTTCTTTTTTCTAGTCCTTCACTCTCATTATCCTCATCCACAAATCTTTCATCCTCGCTCAAATTAATGGGGAAATTGTCGCTCTCTCGGTCCGAATCACTCTGGATGCTGGTGGCTATGATTATAAACAATGTGAGGATGTGAGGAGCTCCACAGCCCGTGACGTCATGCCCACATCGTCTGCTACTTCCGGTACAGGCAAGGCTTTTTTATTAGCGACCAAAAGTTGCAAACTTTATCGTCGATGTTCTCTACTAAATCCTTTCAGCAAAAATATGGCAATATCGCAAAATGATCAAGTATGACACATAGAATGGACCTGCTATCCCCGTTTAAATAAGAAATTCTCATTTCAGTAGGCCTTTAAGTAGTTTACACACTGGAAGCGCTTCCATCTTAAAGTACCTGAAGTGCCTTGTTTTGTTTTAGTGGTGGTTCTTCCTGTATCTAATGTTTAGTGCCTGTTCAACGCCTGTTCCTTGTCTTCGCAGCACCTTTACAGCACCTGTTCTGATTTTGCAATTAAGTCTATTTTGGTCCAGCCTTCTGACTTTTGGCTGGAACATTCTGTGGCGCCTGAGCCGCATGATAGCGACCAATCCAAATCTATGAGCATGAAGTGAGAAAGCCTACTTTGATGAGAGGCGAAACGTCTTCGAAGACAAACCAAACAGTCCAGTCGATTGAATGCCCTGAGAATGTTTCAATGATTTTTAAGCTCCATCCTATCTTGCCGATTGTATTGTTCCATATGTCCCGGCAAGAAATCTGCGTTCAAAGAACTCCGGCTTATTAGTGGTTTCCAGAGCCCAAAAAAATCTGCAGGCTAAAGAGCGTTTTCTATTTGGGCTCCAGTAACAGTTAGAGATGCTACCTCAGTAGAAGCATTTAAGTCCCATCTTCAAACTCATTTGTATACTCTAGCCTTTAAATAGACCCCCTTTTTAGACTAGTTGATCTGCCGTTTCTTTTAATTTTCTCCTCTGCACCCCTCTCCCTTGTGAGGGGTGCAGAGGAGTCGGGACCCTTGGGTGGACCGCTGACCTGTGCATCGGTTGGGGACAACTCTGCGCTGCTGACCCGTCTCCGCTCGGGATGGTCTCCTGCTGGCCCTACTATGGACTGGACTCTCACTATTATGTTAGATCCACTATGGACTGGACTTTCCCAAAATTATGTTAAACCCACTTGATGTCCATTGCATCCGGGGGGGGGGGGGTCACCCACATATCCGGTCCTCTCCAAGGTTTCTCATAGTCATTGGTCACATTGACATCCTACTGGGTTGTGAGTCTTTCCTTGCCACTACGTGGGCTCTAAACCGAGGATGTCGTTGTGGCTTGTGCAGCCCTTTGAGACTCTTGTGACTTAGGGCTATATAACTAAACATTGATTGATTGATTGATTCTTTGACTTCAAACTAAAAATATTTCCAGTTTCAAGAGTTTGTCATGTAATTAGGGGATACATAAACATATACAGGCGATAAAGAAAGAACTTGCTGTCAGTGATATGGTTATACTGGGGATATACTTTATGTCCTGAGGCTCCTCTATGGGGTCTTGGGGCACTTGGGGGTTAACTCCTTTACTACTGTTACCTTAGGTGGCCCTTGGCAAAGGCCTAGTACCTGACTGCCCCCTAGCCAGTAATACGGTAAAGACCTCAACGGTGGAGCAGGCGGAAGACTGTAGATTTAAGAACTACCACAACGGCTGCGATGGCGGAAGAAGGCTGCAGCAGAAAAGGGTCCCCAGTCATATTGGACTCAATGCCACTGGACCCTGACCCGATTCTGTCAAGGATCGTGTGGTGACTGTCTGTGCACCAGACTACCCACGTTAAACTAAGTAATTCACAGGCATCCTCAATAAAGGGATACACCCCTACCAGGAGGATTGTCATACTCGTTCGAGTGACCGCCGATGATGATGATGATGATATGCTGGGGGTTGACAACCTATGTTGCTGCTTATTAGTGCCACCCTGCAGCTTTTTCAAAAATGTATGAAAATGGAAAAAATAGGGTGAAAAACATATTTTTTGTTTTAATACGGTTTCCGGCGGATAAACATGACACAAACGTTCCTAATTGTTAGAAATCCCACTGTTTATATTAAAAATGCATTACCAATGAGCTATTTGGTGAGCGCTGGGGCCCCTTGAACTCACCGTAGTTTAAATGTACACCTTTCTCCAACGCTGCCACAGAAATACGTGTTTTATGTCGTTTCTTCTTTGTCTCATTTTGTCCAGCAAACTTTTTGATGCTCTGCATGAATACACAAAGGTTAACTTTGTTGTTGTATTGACTTGTTTGGAGTGCTAATCAGGTATATTTAGTCAGTGAATGACTGCAAGCTAATCGTTGCCAACATGCTATTTAGACTAGCTGTATGTTAAAGTTAAAGTTAAAGTACCAATGATTGTCACACACATACTAGATGTGGCGAAATTATTCTCTGCATTTGACCCATCACCCTTGATCACCCCCTGGGAGGTGAGGGGAGCAGTGGGCAGCAGTGGTGCCGCGCCCGGGAATCATTTATGGTGATTTAACCCCCGATTCCGACCTTTGATTCTAAGTGCCAAGCAGGGAGGTAATGGGTCCCATTTTTATAGTCATTGCTATGAATCGGCCGGGATTTGAACTCACGACCTACCGATCTCACATTGCATCATTATGCCTCGTTTGTAGGTATGTTTGAGCTCATTAAATTTCCTTTACTTATGTCCTCTGTTTATCCATCCATCCATCCATCCATCTTCTTCCGCTTATCCGAGGTCGGGTCGCGGGGGCAACAGCCTAAGCAGGGAAACCCAGACTTCCCTCCCCCCAGCCACTTCGTCTAGCTTTTCCCGGGGGATCCCGAGACGTTCCAAGGCCAGCCGGGGGACATAGTCTTCCCAAGGTGTCCTGGGTCTTCCCCGTGGCCTCCTACCGTTTGGACGTGCCCTAAACACCTCCCTAGGGAGGCGTTCGGGTGGCATCCTGACCAGATGCCCGAACCACCTCATTTGGCTCCTCTCGATGTGAAGGAGCAGCGGCTTTACTTTGAGTTCCTCCCGGATGACAGAGTTTCTCACCCTATCTCTAAGGGAGAGCCCCGCCACACGGCGGAGGAAACTCATTTCGTCCGCTTGTACCCGTGATCATATTCTTTTGGTCATGACCCAAAGCTCATGACCATAGGTGAGGATGGGAAAGTAGATCGACCGGTAAATTGAGAGCTTTGCCTTCCGGCTCAGCTCCTTCTTCACCACAACGGATCGGTACAACGTCCGCATTACTGAAGACGCCGCACCGATCCGCCTGTTGATCTCACGATCCACTCTTCCCTCACTCGTGAACAAGACTCCTGGGTACTTGAACTCCTCCACTTGGGGCAGGGTCTCCTCCTCACCTCTGTGTATTTAATTTATATTTGCATGCCTCATGACACATTATCTGTATGCAATATTGGGTGCATTTCTTATAGTTGTTTGTGTGCCATGACGTTCCAGACCACACCAAATGTTACCCACATTGCAAAGATTGTAATGAATCCATTAGAAGAAGACAGCCAGCCGTTTCCTTTAACTTGGACACACATACCTATACCTTTGGCCATTCTAAGCCAGTAATTTCCAAACTTATCTCACCCTCAAAGAAGCCTAATTTTTTTCAGTGTTGTAAAAATGTGTAGCATAAATATAACATTTCAACATTTCTGTCGACGAAGATTTGTGTCAGCCTGCGACACATAGTCATTTTCATAGCAGGCTAATATATCTTACACCAGGCGTGCCCACACTTTTTCTGCAGGCGAGCTACTTTTCAATGGACCAAGTCGAAGGAATCTACCTCATTCATATATATATATAATATATATTTAATTATTTATGAAAGAGACGTTTTTGTTAACACGTTAAAAGTGTTTAATGATAACACAAGCATGTTTAACACATAGATTCCTTTGTTTCATGAAGACAAGAATATAAGTTGGTGTATTACCTGATTCTGATGACTTGCATTGTTTGGAATCAGACTGTAGTGCTGATAATGTCCACATTTTCGAATGGAGGAGAAAAAAAGTCCTCCTTTCCATCCAATACCACATGAAAGTGGTTAGTTTTTGGCCAGCTTCCATACTCCTTTTTATACATTTTGCAAGAAATACATTGGCGGCAAACTCCGTAGCTTCCTAACTTGTGCACGCTAGCTTTCTGAGACTCTTATTTTGTTAGCGTAGGCAGGATGAAGCAGGGCTTTTATTGTGAAGACAGCAACTGCGCAGTCTGTCTTTAGGGTTTTGACAGCAGGTACGGCACGAGAGTGTTGAAATTAAAAGTGTTTCTCGTCATGTTTTTTTAATAATGATCTGACAGCAGCCAGCGACATCTCAGAAGACCCTCGGGGGCCGTGAATGTCAATCAAGTGATGAAAGTGACGTCATAGTAAAGATTGATGATCACAAATCTTTAGGTTTATTTTTTTAATGCTTGGTTTGCGATCGACTGACACATCCTCCACGATCGACTGGTAGCTCGCGATCGACGTAATGGACACCCCTGTCTTACACAGACACATCATGTGTTGCCATCATAAGGCTTTTATTTTATTTTTTGGTATTTTTGGTCCAATATGGCTCTTTCAACATTTTGGGTTGCCGACTTCTAGGTGAGACCCAGATCTGGTATCTGATATGCAGGACGGACTTGAAGTTGAACATATTTTTGAGGTGTGCCAGTGCATTAAATGGAATGAAAAGTAGAAATTAGCCTTACCCAATGACCGTTTATGGGTCAGCGCAACTCAGCCCAGAATTATCATTGTTGGAATGCAGACAATTCTAGTCGCATCCAATTAGGGTCAAACAGATCGTCAGCATTGGAAAAATATTGTTTTTACACAGACAGATAATGTAAATGTATATAGATATATTTATAATATTGCCAGTCCATAAAGGCACACTGATTTCATATTTGTTTTACTATTTAGTTGAGGAATTGAATAGTTGGCGCGGGGGCATTTTTACCACCGTATTAACAACACTCAGTGCACGTTTGGGAACTGAGGAGACCAATTTTTTAAGCTTTTCAGGTGGAATTATTTCCCATTCTTGCTTGATGTACAGCTTAAGTTGTTCAAAAGTTGTGGTATTTTAGGCTACATATTGCGCCACATATTTTTAGTGGGAGACAGGTCTGTACTACAGGCAGGCCTGCATGGTTTTACTCTGAAACCACACTGTTACAACACGTGGATTGTCATTGTCTTGCTGAAATAAGCAGGGGCGTCCCTGATAACATTGCTTGGGTGGCAACTAATGTTGCTCCAAAACCTGTATGTACCTTTCAGTTTTTTTAGTGTTGTAAAAATGTGTAGCATAAATATTGCATTTCAACATTTCTATCAACGAAGATTAGTGTCAGCCTGCGACACATAGTCATTTTCATAGTAGGCTAATATATCTTACACAGACACATGTGTTGCTATCATAAGGATTGTTTTTGTATTTTTGGTCCAATATGGCTCTTTCAACATTTTGGGTGAGACCCAGATCTGGTATTTGATATGCAGGAAGGACTTGAAGTTGAACATATTTTTGAGGTGTCCCAGTGCATAAAATGGAATGAAAAGTAGAAATTAGCCTTGCCCAATGACCGTTTATGGGTCAGCGCAACTCAGCCCAGAATTAACATTGTTGGAATGCAGACAATTCTAGTTGCATCCAATTAGGGTCAAACAAAGCGTCAACAATGGAGAAATATTGTTTTTACACAGACAGATATTGTAAATGTATACGGATAGACATATGTATATTATTGCCAGTCCATAAAGGCACACTGATTTCATATTTGTTTTACTATTTAGTTGAGGAATTGAATTGAAACTGAATCTACCGACACTAACTGATATGTGTATCTGTGTGTTTATTTCCACAGCTGTTTCCTTCATGAGGCACAGTGCATCAGCCTTTGGATTTGCCGTGAGTTTTGCCTTCCTTGTTGCCGACGTTTGCATTGATCAATTAGTCATAACTTTGGTCTCAGTGATTTATTAATGAATACCAGAAGTCTTATTGGCCCTGTTGTCTCTAAGGTAACGGTGGCAGAGGTAGTACTGAGATTGCAGCTTGCTTTAGTCTGATGAACAGGTGTCGTAGTATCAATTTTTACTTTTATTTTCCTAGACCAATACAAATATAAGATAAATATTAATGGTTGTATTAATAAAAATAAAGAATATTATGATACTGACAAGTGAGGAAAGTGAAGAAGCGCTCCCAATTCTGCGCCATTAATATAGTCTATTAATAATGAGAGATGTCCTGACCCATATTCGATTCCAATTATCCATTTTATTAATGGTGAGGGCCATTGAAGTTTAACAATATAAACACACTATTTAAACCAGTTCCTTATTTTCTGCTATTAAATACAATTGTTTGCGCAAAATCAAGTGAATAGTACACAATAACTAACAGGGATCCCAGCGAGTTGGAAAAAAAATGAGGAATTGAAAAATATCAACTGGGGACCAAAGGATCCCTTTTGCGGGTTTAAGTTGAAGAGATGTAACCATTTTTAAGATGCTCCGGAAGACATTTCCTACATATAAATTCTGTAAAAATGCAAGAAAACTTACCGATGGTTTCTCTGTATAAGATGTTATAGCCCCATGGCCAACCCAATGGGCTGTTAAGATACTGTATTTGTCGGAGTATAAGTTGCTCCGGAGTATATGTCGCACCTGCCGAAAATGCATAATAAAGAAGAAAAAAAAACATATATAAGTCGCACTGGAGTATAAGTCGCATTTTTGGGGGAAATGTATTTGATAAAACCCAACACCAAGAATAGACATTTGAAAGGCAATTTAAAATAAAGAATAGTGAACAACAGGCTGAATAAGTGAATGTTATATGACGCATAAATAACCAACTGAGAAGGTGCCTGGTATGTTAACATAACATATTATGGTAAGAGTCATTCAAATATCTATAACATATAGAACATGCTATACATTTACCAAAAAATCTGTCACTCCTAATTGCTAAATCCGATGAAATCTTATACGTCTAGTCTCTTACGTGAATGAGCTAAATAATATTATTTGATATTTTACGATAATGTGTTAATAATTTCACACATAAGTCACTCCTGAGTATAAGTCGCACCCAACTATGACAAAAAACTGTGACTTATAGTCCGAAAAATACGGTACTCACTGATAATTATGTGACATCACAGCTCCAAATATCTTGTCATGAAGCTGGCAGAGTCCGCACCTTATAATTTTGTAGAGTTGGCTAACAGTCTTATACAGGTCGGGAAGGGCTGTTTCGGTCATTTATTTACTAGTAGGCAAGCGGCGATATCCCACATTTTTCACAACTGAGAATGGTTCATCAGCCAATACTGTAAATTCCATTAGTTTACGTTGGGATTCTTTTGAAAAATGTTCTTTCCGCTGAAATGAATCAGTCAGGGTTTGTTGTTTTTGTCCCGCCTCGTTAGTTTTAGCTGCATTGTGTGCGTCTGCATGGCGGGCATTCACAAGTGTTTCATCAAGTTTCTTGTATTGAAACGTCCCACCCCTCGAAACAGAAATATTGCAAAGTTTGCATATAGTCGTGCGACTTGTTGGCTGCTCCAGTTTGTAATATTGCCACACCGCCGTCATGATGATTGTTTTGGTGGCACAGTCCTCCGTTGGTGCTTCGGTCTTCCATTTCCGGGGAAAACAGGCAAAGAAAAAGTATTTTCTGTCTAACACCATTAGCATGCAAACCGACTAATTGGCTTGTGTCACTCGACATAGGTTTCTCACTTAATACATATGGCATCGGAAATTTAGTTACAAGTCCTCTACAACACCTATATCTCCTAAAAGTTCCAAAACCTCCAAAAAACAATGATTGAAGGATTTATTAGAAGTTTGCATAAGCAAGGGTAAAGTTTCATGACAGTACAGATTTACTGGTACACGGTCAACTAAAAGGAAATTATGCAAGAAAGCCTTAGCTTGTTTTAATTTAAATATATTTTTTTAACTCGTCTATCTGTGTTGGCCCTGCGATGAGGTGGCGACTTGTCTAGGGTGTACCCCGCCTTCCCCCCGATTGTAGCTGAGATAGGCGCCAGCGCCCCCCGCGACCCCAAAAGGGAATAAGGGGTAGAAAATGGATGGATGGATGGATGGAACTCGTAATGTTGAAAAACATTCATATAGAACACAGGACTATGCAGAAAGTAGCAATATGCACTTAGGTGATTTAAAATGTTGTGATTTCATTAAGTGATTTTTTGGAATATCATTAGATGAACGCCGCGTACCATCCATACTTAAATGTTCTACCGCTTGTCCCTCTTGGCATTGCGGGGGTGGCTGTTGCCTATCCCAGCTGCATTCAGGCGTAAGGCGGGGTAGACCCTGGACAAGTTGCCACCTCATCACAGGGCCAACACATACAGACGGACAACATTCACACTCACATTAACACACGAGGGCCAATTTAGTGATGCCAATCAACCTATCCCGCGTACTGCTAAAGTTTAAGAACCACCGGGCTTGAAGAATTGTGGAATTCCGCTAAATTGAGGACACCTGAGAACCTGAACTAAAGAAAAGAAAAAATACTATCTACAAAACCCAAAACCAGTGAAGTTGGCACGTTGTGTAATTCGTAAATAAGAACAGAATACAATGATTTAAAATCCTTTCCAATTTATATTCAATTGAATAGACTGCAAAGACAAGATAGTTAATGTTAAAACAGAGAAACATATTTTTTTTGCAAATAATCATTATCTTACAATTTAATGGCAGCAACACATTGCAAACAAGTTGACGCAGGGGCATTTTTACCACCGTATTAACAACACTCAGTACACGTTTGGGAACTGAGGTGACCAATTTTTGAAGCTTTTTATGTGGAATTATTTCCCATTCTTGCTTGATGTGCAGTTTAAGTTGTTCAACAGTATTTTAGGCTTCATATTAGGCCACATATTTTTAATGGGAGTCAGGTCTGGACTACAGGCAGGCCAGTCTGGTACCCGCATTGTTTTACTATGAAGCCACGCTGTTGTAACACGTGCATTGTCATTGTCTTGCTGAAATAAGCAGGGGCGTCCCTGATAACATTGCTTGGATGGCAACTATTGTTTCTCCAAAACCTGTATGTACCTCTCAGCATTAATGGTGCATTCACAGATGTGTAAATTACCTATGCCTTGGGCACTAATACACCCCCGTACCATCACAGATGCTGGCTTTTGAACTTTACGCCTAAGTAGTGACCCTCCCCCCATCCTTGTTTGTGAATGACTGAGCATTTAATGGAAGCTGGTTTTGTACCCAATCCTGGCACCTACCTGTTCCCAATTAGCCTGTTCACCTGTGGAATTTTCAGAATAAGTGTTTGATGAGCATTCCTCAACTTTCTCAGTCTTTTTTGCCGTTTGTGCCAGCTTCTTTGAAACATGTTGCTGGCATCAAATTCCATTTGAGCTAATATTTGCAAAAAATAACAAAGTTTTCCAGTTCAAACGTTAATTATCTTGTCTTTGCAGTCTATTCAATTGAATATAGGTTGCAAATCATTGTATTCTGTTTTTATTTATGATGTACACAACGTGCCAACTTCACTGGTTTGGGGTTTTGTACTTCTCATTGAAATTATGTGTTTGTTTGTTTTTACCCTAAAAGTCCTCCTTTGTCATTGCTTTATTCCCTGTGTTTGTAAACATTAACAAAAGTACCCAAAAAATATTTTGTCAAAATATTGATCTAATTACTCAAGTATCCATCATTTACTGGTGATATTCTAGGTATCAATACCACCGGTTTATGTATCTTTTCGCCCTTTTCTTACCAATAGAGCACTACAGTTGCTGTTGTATTATCCTCTCCCAAGGCTGTTATTAATCTGCTTTTTAATTTCCTGTCAATAGCTGGTTATTCTCTGCTATATTGCGGTTCTCTGCACATCTTAAACTTTGCAAAGGACATAACTTGTTGTGTTGTTTCAAACTGGCTTAGCCATTACCATGCTTGCTCCTGCTTGTCCTTACTCGGTATATAAAGTGTTTAACATCTTCCTCCAGTGATAATAATACTAAGTGTGTATGGAGATAGGCACTGTTAGTTGAGAGCTCTTAGCTGCCGCCTCTGTCAGCCCAGGCACAAAAAGTAAAGTATCAGACTGTGGGGATTTAGTGATTCGGCATTGAAAGGCTTTATTCGGCAATGGCCGATCGATCAGATGATACTGATCAGTGGCACATCCTAATAATGACATATTTTATTACGCGGCTGAATGGGAGATCAGTCCCTCTTAATATAGAGGACAACATTCAGACATGATTATGCTAATGTTTCTTACACAATGAGGCAATTAACATACCCTTTGTTACATTATACATTTCCTTTATCAAATCAATCCCATCATAGTCTGTGCTTGTAATTTAATAATAATCGTATACCTTTTTCCAAATTTTTTTGCCAGTTTGAGAATGAACCAGGGGCTAAAAAAAACATGTATTGTTGCGTTTCATTGACAGACAAACTCTTTGTCCTGCAGAGAAATATCGGGTGTAGATACTGAATGAGAAAATAGCTATCAAAGTATCCCTGAAGAAAAGCTACTATAAATTGTACTAAGTCCCTACACTTAACAACTTACAGATACATAAGTTGTGCGCTAATTTTATCACATCGAAAAAAGTTACAAATATTTATATATTTTTTATACACTAGCCACACCGGACTATAAGCCGCTGATATACACGTTGTGATATGAGTTATTTACACAGAAATAGTTTATAAATGTTTATTTACATACCTTGATTGTTTCGAAACAGTTTCTGCAACACAGACTTAAAACGCTGATCAAACAAAACAGAAGTCATCATCATGTCAAACGTCGATGCATATTTGCTAATGCTAATGACGATAGCACGTACAAATATGCATAAAAAACACTTCTACAGACATCACAAATGGGACGGTTTAGTAAGTAAGAATTGTTTAAGTTATATTATAAAACTTACAAACTTTGCTTGGAGTTATAAATGAAGAATTCATACGAATAGAAACGGTATGGACGATTATAAGACGGAACGGCATTTGTGCTTCCGGTTTAAAGCTTGTAACAGGGGGAAGCATTGTAAAGGTTTCACTAAGCAGCAGAACTAACTCATTCAAAAATACCGCTATAGCATAAAAAATATCACAATTTCAGTGTATTTGCATGTGTTTCATGAAAACTGCTTACATTATGACTGTCAGTGAAGGAAAATCCATATATTAGCCGCACTGTTTTATAAGCCGCAGGTTCAAAGCGTAGGAAAACAGAAGCAGCTTTTAAATTTGCGGCAATTAAATAGCGCCTTTCTTCCATCAATGTACTTAAACTGCTTTTTCAAGGTCTTTCCATTTTAAAGTAGATGTTTGATGAGCTTTGGTACTTTGTGTCATGTTTAACACCCCTGACTTCAAGTGGTAAAATAAATGGTCGCTCAAAGACCTAGTTATTTAGGAATATCATGTTTCATATTCTCAAAATCATTTAACAAGTGTTTTGATTCTTGGGTCGAATGAGTAGATTTATCAATGGATAGCATTATCCATATTTTCACTGGATTCAATTGACTTCCTTCATTACCAGTTTGGATTATATTTGACCTTTGTCCAACTTTAAGATTGACTATAACCACTTTTACTCTGAGGTTTTAAAAAAATATAAAATTAATTTGATAAAATTTGCCATAAAGAAATAGTATTTTTCTATCAACAAATTCAGGTCTATCTATTGATATAAAGTCTTACAGGTTTTTTGTATGTTTAATGTCCATTTTTGTATTTTTTATAGATTGGTAAAATGCAAATGTGCGATCTTTCTAAAAATAAATTGCAGAGTGAAATATTTAAGGTTGGGTGAGTACAGCTTTGAAAAGGTCTGTACTCCCTGACATTGATTTTGATGCAGTATATAGTCTGTTATGGTACATGGACAACAAATATTACTTTTAAAGTGCTACTGAGCTTGAATGAACAAGAAATCAGATCGGACATTGTTGAGTTTATGGAGTTCACGCAAGTCTTTTATATATATATATATATATGCTATGTTATATATAACTGCCAAAGATATTTTTTTTTAAAACAGTTTAACTTATTTACGCTCATCAAAGCTCTTGAAGAATTTTGATCATGTTTTTTTCTGATTAAGGGGCACATACATTATACATTACACTTAACAATATTGAGATTCTAATAATATACCTGTATTTCAGTTTGTTAAAAAAAAAATAGCAGTTATACTGTGTGTCAGGTCTTAAGATAAAATGTGTATAAACTTTATTTTTATATCCTATTCTAACAATGTTGCAATCAAACACATTGTGCAATTTTATATAATTAAAAAAAAATCCCTGGCAAAATGTTAAACCGCTAACCTTCCATCTGAATATGCATATCACATAATTAGACTCAGACTTAGACTTAGACAAACTTTAATGATCCACAAGGGAAATTGTTCCACACAGTAGCTCAGTACAATTATGAAAAGTGTAAGGATGGAAAGAACGATTCAGGTATAAATAGACTAAATTTAGCGATGTAAAATATAACATATGTATGGAATATTTACATAATATATGTACAGTGTAATATATATACAGATATATAATATATTATGTCTATATCATATATACAATATATAACAATTACCCTGTACAATAATACAGTATATGTGACAGCTGTATATGTGACAGGTGTCAGGTAATAGACAGATTGTGATGCCCATTTTGAGCCCTGGGGTTGCACAAGGGTTAAATAAATTTCACACAGGTGCAGTGTTATAAAAGTACCCAACTTTTATAATGGGAGTTAATACACCAGTGTGTTGTTCAGTGTTGGAGTTTCCGCGTCTAATTATTCCTTCCTCTGCTTTGTCTTTGTGACTCTGACATTGTCAATGTAGTTTGACGCCACCTTGGATATTCTGTCATCAATCATTGTCCTCTGGCGCTACAGCAATGCAGCTGCTGTGTATTCTGCACACCGGGAGTACCTGTGAGTGTAAATGTCATTTTATACTATCAAAGGTATGCCTTACACCTTCCCATTCGCACAGTTACAGTGGGGCAAAAAAGTATTTAGTCAGCCACCGATTGTGCAAGTTCTCCCACTTAAAATGATGACAGAAGTCTGTAATTTTCATCATAGGTACACTTCAACTGTGAGAGACAGAATGTGAAAAAAAATCCACAATTTCATATTGTAGGAATTTTAAAGAATTTATTTGTAAATTATGGTGGAAAATAAGTAGTTGGTCAACCATTCGAAGCTCTCACTGATGGAGGAAGGTTTTGACTCAAAATCTCACGATACATGGCCCCATTCCTTCTTTCCTTAACACGGATAAATCGTCTTGTCCCCTTAGCAGAAAAACAGCCCCAAAGCATGATGTTCCCACCCCCATGCTTCACAGTAGTTATGGTGTTCTTGGGATGCAACTCAGTATTCTTCTTCCTCCAAACACAACGAGTTCAGTTTATACCAAAAAGTTCTATTTTGGTTTCATCTGACCACATGACATTCTCCCAATCCTCTGCTGTATCATCCATGTATCCATTTTGGTATAAACTCAACTCGTCGTGTTTGGAGGAAGAAGAATACTGAGTTGCATCCCAAGAACACCATACCTACTGTGAAGCAAGGGGGTGGAAACATCATGCTTTGGGGCTGTTTTTCTGCTAAGGGGACATGACGATTGATCCGTGTTAAGGACAGAATGAATGGGGCCATGTATTGTGAGATTTTGAGCCAAAACCTCCTTCCATCAGTGAGAGCTTTGAATGGTTGACCAAATACTTATTTTCCACCATAATTTACAAATAAATTCCTTAAAATTCCTACAATGTGAATTCCTGGATTTTTTCACATTCTGTCTCTCACAGTTGAAGTGTATCTATGATGAAAATTACAGACCTCTGTCATCATTTTAAGTGGGAGAACTTGCACAATCGGTGGCTGACGAAAAACTTTTTTGCCCCACTGTAATTCGATTAGTCTTAGACCTACTGATGTTGTTTATGCACTGAAACCCCCAAATTGTAATGCCAAAGTGTAATGAATCAAACCTTTTTTGAGCCTAATTATTTGAGAAATAAATTCATGCATGAAAATGCACTGCAAAAAAGGTAACTTTTGATTTTTTTGAGTTGTTGATACACATTACAATTGTTGTTCTCCATAAATTGTGTTGAATTTAGAATTACCTTTTGAAGTTTCTACCGTCTCCATGATAAATGTTACTGCTTGTTATCACTCTTGGTTTAAATAATAAAAAAAAAAAGCCCAAGTATATAATTTTGCTTTATAGATTGATGGATGGAAATCACACCAAATAATATTAAATGTCTGTTAGTACAAGTCGTCCTTATGGGAAAATGATTACGACTAACAAAGTGTCAATGTCCATGGGAGTAATTGACAAATTATTAATCTCTAATTGGTTCTGCTCTTGGCTGTCTGATTATAAAAAGTTTGTGTTTTGTTTATGCGCTTGGTGCAAATCCCAAAACTGTTGCAAGTCTTCAGTCCTACCCGGGTTTCTGGAATCCTGATTTAAACAACACAGTAACTAAGAAATGTCACTTCAAAATACAATTTTGATGCACCCAAATTTTACTTGCTGAAGTCCAGTGTCTTGTTCTTTTTCTGCAGAGCATGTGTAGTCCTTGGTGTTTTGTTTCTGCTCTGCTCCTTCTGCATCCTTGGAAAGGCCATCCATAATCTGGTCACCAGGATGCCCCCGGAAGTGGTAAGAAAATACATATTTTTGAACAAACACATGAACAGAGGAAGATGTCTTTACGACTACTGTCGTTTTATCGTAATAATGCATATTGATGACTAGGGATTGTTTACTGTGTATATATGACCATACCATTGAGGACACTGAGGTCATCTCCCGTCCAAAGGCAAAACCCATTAACTCAATTTTGGTCAAAACTGAGCTGATGATAATTTTGAAGTTCCTAGGTGATATGCTTTACATTAGTGTATGCGATATTGTAATTTGTTCCGTAAGTAAGCTGTTACGCGCATGGCAGGACCTAGCAACTACCACATAACCGCGTAGATACAACAGAAAAGCCTAGTATCTCAAGGGACCAATCGGAGCTTCTTTGTCAGTCGCCTTATTGTCTTTAATGAGACATTTGCACGAATGGGGGCCGACGGTCAACCTGATTATGTGATATTATGGCACGAGGGAATATTTGGAAGATTGGCCCAGGACGTTGCAAGCACCTTCATTAAATGTATTGTTCTTGATTCTTCCCCTTGCATACTCTTTTGGGCAGATAACTGTGGAGGTCAAAATAGAAACTGGACGCTGTACACGGCTGTTGCCCAATGTGCAAACGCAGAATGGGGCCCACCCGAGATTGTGATAAAATATCTGGAGAAAGGGCTCACGTTCATGAAAGCAGATTCAATCCATGGCTCAATCTTCAAGAAAATGAAAGCTCAAGAAAACATCTATACGTTTGATGACTTTGTAGATCTTTGTAAGACAGCATCACGATAGATTGGTTTTCCTTTGTTTTCTCAAAATCAGCTAGAAGCGAGTTACTAGGTTTTGCCTTTGGACGGGAGTCATGTGCTGGCTATTTATTTAAGTGGCAAAAATAAGACGATATGACTGAATGCAAATTAGGCTTGTATGGTATAACGGTATTGGTATAGGACGGGGGTCGGCAACCCGTGGCTCTTGGCCCGCATGCAGCTCTTTAGCGCCGCCCTGGTGGCTCTCTGGAGCTTTTTCCAAAATGTATGAAAAATGTAAATTATTCAGGGGAAAAAATACATTTTTTGTTTTAATATGGTTTCTGTAGGAGGAAAAACATGACACAAACCTCCCCAATTGTTATAAAGCACACTGTTTATATTAAACATACTTCACTGAATCGAGTATTTGGTGAGCACCGTTTTGTCCTACTAATTTTGGCGGTCCTTGAAGTCACCATAGTTCGTTTACATGTACAACTTTCTCCGACTTTCTAAGACGTCTTTTATGCCACTTCTTTTTCCATCTCATTTTGTCCCCCAAACTTTTAACGTTGTGCGTGAATGCACAAAGGTGAGTTTTGTTGATGTTATTGATTTGTGTGGAGTGTGCTAATCAGACATATTTGGTCCCTGCATGACTGAAAGCTAATCGATGCTAACATGCTATTTAGGCATTAACTATATGTACATATTGCATCATTTATGCCTCATTTGTAGGTATATTTGAGCTCATTTAGTTTCCTTCAAGTCCTCATAATTCAATTTATATCTCACGACACACTATCCGAATGTAATATGGCTTTTAATTTTTTGCGGCTCCAGACAGATTTGTTTTTGTATTTTCGGTCCAATATGGCTCTTTCAACATTTTGGGTTGCCGACCCTTGGTATAGGACCACGATACCAATGAATCATATTCAGTACTATACCCCCTCTAAAAAGTACCGGTAACCCACCTCCTGTCGTCGTCACGTCGTGTCATTGCTGGTTTACGAGCAGAGGAGCATATTCGGCTGCCCACTGACAGAAGTGCTTTAAGACATGGCCAGCGGCTAAAGTCCAGCCGCAATCGGCAGTGTTTTAGCGCTATCTAAATCCCTAATCCTGGCCTACATGGCGACAAATAAAGAACGTTTCTTACAATTATCATCCCTGCAGGATGAGGAATAGCTAAACATGCTTCACTACACACCATAGCTCAGTGGCGTCACCGCTAATGACAGCAATCAAGAATGTAAACAAATGCCATTGGTGGATCTACACCTGACATCCACTGTAATGATACCAAGTATAGGAGCATAGCTAGTCGATACTAGTATGATTACATCCATGTTTTTTAGCATCACAAAATATTTTTTGGTTTTAAAAAAATATATTTTATGTTTATAAACTCAGGAAATACGTCCCTGGACACATGAGGACTTTGAATATGACCAATGTACGGTCCTGTAACGACTTGGTATCGGATTGATACCTAAATTTGTGGTATCATGCAAAACTAATGTAAAGCATCCAAAAAACAGAAGAATAAGTGATTATTACATTTTAACAGAAGTGTAGATAGAACATGTTAAAAGAGAAAGTAAGCAGATATTAACAGTAAATGAACAAGTAGATTAATAATCAATTTTTACAGTTTGTCCCTCAAAATGTCGACAAAATAATAGGTCAGCATATATGTCAGCAGACTAATTAGGAGCCCTTGTTTGTTTACTTACTACTAAAAGACAAGTTGTCTTGTATGTTCACTGTTTTATCTAAGGACAAACTTGCAATACGAAACATATGTTTAATGTACTGCAAGATCGCAGTGCAATTTTTTGTGGTCCCATTTATTTAGAGAAGTATCAAAAAGTATCAAAAAGTACATTTTGGTACTGGTACCGGTACCAAAATATTGGTATCGGGACTTCACTACTGCAAAAATAATCTTTGTGCTGAACATCGTGTGTGCTGTACATCACCCCGCGGTAGATCATCCTCTCCTAATATACAATCTTTGTTTATGCACAGCCCGCTACAACTCCAGACAACGTAGCGCAATTCAGTCCACTTTACTTTAAAGGTCTACTGAAATGAGATTTTCTTATTCAAACGGGGATAGCAGGTCCATTCTATGTGTCATACTTGATCATTTTGCGATATTGCCATATTTTTGCTGAAAGGATTTAGAAGAGAACATCGACGATAAAGTTCGCAACTTTTGGTGCTGATAAAAAAGCCTCGTCTTTACCGGAAGTCACAGACGATGACATCACAAGGGTGAGGGATCCTCACATTGTTTTTAATGGGAGCCTCCAGCAGCAAGAGCTATTTCGGACCGATAAAACAACAATTTCCCCATTATTTGAGCGAGGATGAAAGATTCGTGGATAATGATATTGATAGCAAAGGACTAGGAAAAAAATAAAATAAAATAAAGTTTAAGAAAAAAAAGGTGATTGCATTGGGACGGATTCAGATGTTTTTAGACACATTTACTAGGATAATTCTGGGAAGTCCCTTATCTTTCTATTGTGTTGATAGTGTTTTAGTAAGATTAAATAGTACCTGATCGTCGGAGGGGTGTGTTGGACTATTTAAATTTTCTCACCAAAACCTGCCGGTTGACAAGTGGTCGGTATCCATGTTCGCTTGACCGCTCTGACCCATAGTAAAACTTTACCTCCGAGAATTTTAAACAAGGAATCACCGTGTGTTTGTGTGGCTAAAAGCTAAAGCTCCCCAACTACATCTTTTTACTTTGACTTCTCCATTATTAATTGAACAAATTGCAAAAGATTCAGCAACACAGATGTCCAGAATACTGTTGAATTGCGCGATGAAAAGAGACGACTTTTAGCCGCAAATGGTGCTGCACTAATATTTCCTGACAGTCCGTGACGTCACGCGCACGCGTCATCATTCCGCGACGTTTTCAACAAGAAACTCTGCAGGAAATTTAAAATTGCAATTTAGTCAACTAAAAAGGCCATATCGGCATGTCTTGCAATGTTAATATTTCATCATTCATATATAAACTATCAGACTGCGTGGTCGGTAGTAGTGGGTTTCAGTAGGCCTTTAAAAATGATCCGATCCAAAATGTGCTGTAAACAACGGTAACATTAAATTATACTGGGGATAGGTTGATTGGCAACACTAAATTGGCCCTAGTGTGTGAATTTTAGTGTGAATGTTGTCTAGCTATCTGTGTTGGCCCTGTGATGAGGTAGCGACTTGTCCAGGGTGTACCCCGCCTTCCGCCCGATTGTAGCTGAGATAGGCTCCAGCGCCCCCCGTAACTCCTAAAGCGGTAGAAAATGGATGGATGTATGGATGACGTAACTAATGTTGGTTTCACATGGGGCGGTATAGCTCAGTTGGTAGAGTGGCTGTGCCAGCAACTTGAGGGTTCCAGGTTCGATACCCGCTTCAGCCATCCTAGTCACTGCCGTTGTGTCCTTGGGCAAGACACTTTATCCACCTGCTCCCAGTCCCACCCACACTGGTTTAAATGTAACTTAGATATTGGGTTTTCACTATGTAAAGCGCTAAGAGTCACTAGAGAAAAGCGCTATATCAATATAATTCACTTCACTTCACATAAAATTGATGTGAAACGCTGTCCCGTTGCTATACCATTGTCCTTTGGGGGCCCGTTTTGTGTGAAGAAATCACGTGAAATGTAAATTATTGAATGAAAAAGGAACTTCATATGAAATTTTACCCCAAATTTATTTCTGGCCACGTCATGCTCTGTTACTGATTAGAATATTAAGAAAGATTTTCCCTTTTTCATTCCAGGTGCTTCTAGTGGCGTGCATCACTAGTACCTGAAATTCAAATCACAAGGTCTGTCAACGGGACCACAGTGTGCACGAGGGAAATGTTTTAGATACCCATTTTGAAAGCATAAAAAGCCGACGAAAAAACGGTTTTATGGTTTGGGTATAACCTTTTTCGAGATTTTGTGTGTTCGTCTCAGTTTAATGCGTTCAAGGTCCGAAGCATAACTGGAAAAAGTGGAACAAAAAGTGAACTATTGTTTCTCCTTTTCAGGCAGCAAAATTGCATTGAGGGAATAAAGAGTGCAGAAATTGGGAAGCCTTATTTGCCACACGTCCTGGTTCGATGCCTCTCAAAGCGTGCTGTCTGCCTGATTTAATATAGAAAGCTGAGATTGTGCCTCCCATGCTGCCACTGTGTGAAAGAGAGACAGAAGGGCCGCACACACACCACATGGAGTATGTTTAGATGCACATATTAGTCGTTTTCTGCTATAGTTGGTTCTCCCTGTGTTTTCACACTTGTCTGTGAAAAGCGAAGTCCTCGTTTTATATGCACTAGCTCTAATTCGATTTTGTGGCCTATTGCTGTGTTCCTCCAAAACCCTACGGGGCAATTTCAGCTCGTTTAGCTTTAAACAAGGGAGAGAATACTACATTACACATAGTAGCTCACTGCAACTGGTAGAATTTACAAACCAGCTGTTCCAAAGGATAACAGTTTTCTAAAGTGTGCTAAGTTACATTTAGAAGTGTATTACTGACATTTTCTTTGACTTTTATGGTTATGGTGCTCCACAAAGGAGTAGAGAAAAGGTTATGCGCTCCTGTAATCCAGGGGTCTCAAACACGCGGCCCATGAGACGTTATTTTGCGGCCCGCACCTTGATGTGAAAATTTAATGTTGGTGCGGCCCACGAGTTTTATATGAATGGCGCTTCACAGTGTAATTCTTGCATACCCTCAACTTTTCCGGGGAACTTCCAAATTGTCGGTGCCCCTCCAGGGCGTATCCATTCTCCCAAACAACAATATTAAGGGGGCACCGTGGAGGCACTGCCTTTAGCGTCCTCTACAAACTGTACAAACAGCGTGTCAGCCCAGCCACATGTTGTATTTGGCTTCTGTAGTCGCGGGAAGCGACTGCAAGACATAGTCGATCAACAGCCACACAGGTCACACTGAGGGTGGCCGTAGAAACAAGTTTAACACTGTTACAAATATGTGCCACACTGTGAACCCACACCAAACAAGAATAACAAACATATTTTGGGAGAACATTCACACCATAACACAACATAAACACAACAGAACAAATACCCAGAACCCCCTGCAACTAACTCTTCCGGGATGCTACAATGCAACCCCCAGCCCCTATTGTAGCCCGGAAGTGTTAGGGCTTAATTGGATTCTGGGTAATTGTTCTGTTTTGATTATGTTGTTACGTTGCGGATGTTTTCCCAAAAAGTGTTTGTCAATCTTGTTTGGTGTGGGTTCACAGTGTGGCGCATATTTGTAACAGTGATAAAGTTGTTTATACGGCCACCCTCAGCTGTGACCTGTATGGCTGTTGATCAAGTATGTTTTGCAGTCGCTTTCGTGAGTCTGCAGAGCTCTCATACAATATGTGACTGGGCCGGCACAATTTTTTAATGGTGGAAAAGCGGACGAGACGGCAGGTTGTAGAGGACGCTAAAGGCAGCGTCATCACGGTACGCCCTTAATATTGTTGTCCAGGTGAAAACTGGGTGAATGGTTGCCCCGAGAGGGGCATTGATATTCGGGGGTTTCCCGGAAAGATCGCGAGAGTTAGCAAGAATGTTGCTAGGGCGGGAAAGCCACTCAAAGAAGGTGAATTCATTAAAAAGTGCATGTTAGATTCTTTTAAGAAATCTTTTTTTGCGGCCCAGCCTCACCCAGTTTCTGCATCCAGTGGCCCCCAGGTAAATTGAGTTTGAGACCTCTGCAGTAGTGTGCTTATGGCATCATATGTGCATGGAAACACTCATTTCCCTCCACATTCATGTTGTTATATTGTTGAGCGAGTAGCACGCATCCATAATCTGTAACACCTTTTCAATATAGGATCGCAATCAAGACAACAAACTATTATTAGCTCGCTGACACGCACACTGCAGGGAGGTGGTGACCCATCACAACAGCAGCCCATTAAAGCATCTGGAATGATCCAAACGCAAGAAAATGCATATTGTAGTTATTTTTTTCCGTATAACATGTATCATAATAATACATTTCTTCAATGAAAAACAGACCAAATTGTATCAGTTGATTTGTTTAATCAACCTAAGTCATCTAGCAGCGTTAAAACTATAAAACAATATTGCTGAATTGACTATATGTGGAATATATTTTCTTTCTGACAGTCAAAATATGTTGACAGACACACAGGACGGAGGATTCTCTGTCCGCCGTCTGTCTTTGCAGAGCAATCACACGTTTTCTCACAGCATAGCTATGTCAGTTTGCACATACAGTACTTTCCAGACGTACTAAATTCAGACGTAAAACAGCGCCCGCAGAGCAGTTTAAGTCTTAGCAGATCACACTGAGCATGCTCTATGATTATATTTACATCTCCTCCTCTCAGTGTTGTGGGTGATGTAATGATCAGCATATATTTTCATATTTTAGAAGACAGACACACTAAATGGCTTGCACTTCTTATTCTGCTCACTTAAAATCCTCCACGCACAAGTTTAGTACAAAACCCAAAACCAGTGAAGTTGGCACGTTGTGTTAAAAGTAAAATAAAAACAGAATACAATGATTTGCTAATCCTTTTCAACCTATATCCAATTGAATAGACTGCATAAACAAGATAATTAACGTTTGAACTACAAAACCTTTAAAAAAAATTACTAATATTTGCTAATTTGGAATTTGATGCTTGTAACATGTTTCAAAAAAGCTGGCAGAAGTGGCAAAAAAACTGAGGAAGTTGAGGAATGCTCATCAAACTCTTATTTGGAACATCCCACAGGTGAACAGGCTAATTGGGACCAGGTGGGTGCCATGATTGGGTATAAAAGCTTCTTCCATGAAATGCTCAGTCATTCACAAACAAGGATGGTGCAAGAGTTACCACTAAGTGAACAAATGCATGAGCTATTGCAAGGAATTTAGAGTTTTTACCATCTATGTTCCCTAATATCATTAAAAGGGTCAGAGAATCTGGAGAAATCACTGCATGTAAGCTGATAAGCCTGTGACCTTCGATCCTTCAGGCAGTACTCAATCTAAAAGTGACATCAGTGTAAAAAGGATATCACCACATGGGCTTATAAACACTTCAGAAAACCACTGTCAGTAACCACAGTTGGTCACTACACCTGTAAGTGCAAGTTAAAACTCTACTATGTAAAGCAAAAACCATTTATCAACAACACATAGAAACGCCGCTAGCTTTGCTGGGCCCAAGCTCATCTAAGATGGACTGATGCAAAGTAGAAAAGTATTCTGTGGTCTGATGAGTCCACATTTCAAATAGTTTTTGGAAACTGTGGACGTGGTGTCCTCCGGAACAAAGAGGAAAAGAATCATCCAGTTTGTTATAGGGGGTGTATTAGTGCCCGAGGCATGGGTAACTTACACATCTGTGAAGGCACCATTAAGGCTGAAAGGTACATACAGGTTTTGGAGCAACATATGTTGCCATCCAAGCCACTTTATAATGGACGCCCCTGCTTATTTCAGAAAGACAATGCCAAGCCCCGTGTTACAACAGCGTGGCTTCGTAGTAAAAGACTGCGGGTACTTTCCTGGCCCGCCTGCAGTCCAGACCTGTCTCCCATTAAAAATGTGTGGCACAATATGAAGCCTAAAATACCACAACGAAGACCCCGGACTGTTGAACAACATAAGCTGTAAATCAAGCAAGAATGGGAAAGAATTCCACTTGAAAACCTTCAAAAATTGGTCTCCTCAGTTCCCAAACGTTTACTGCGTGTTGTTAAAAGGAAAGGCCATGTAACACAGTGGTAAAAATGCCCTTATGCCAACTGTTTTGCAACGTGTTGCTGCCATTAAATTTTAAGTTAATGATTATTTTAAAAAATTAAGTTTCTCAGTTTGAACATTAAATAAATTATCTTTGCAGTGTATTTAATTGAATATACTGTAAGTTCAAAAGAATTTGCAAATCATTGTATTCTGTTTATATTTACCAATTACACAACGTGCCAACTTCACTGGTTTTGGGTTTTTTAGATCAACTTTATGTGTGCTATTTAGTTTGCACGTCTTTAGCTCACGCAAACCTTTAGTAAATCAGGCCTGTAGTCTATTTAGGATTCAAATGAAGAAAAGCTTTGAACCCTGAAATATTTCAAACTGTCAACTACTGTACATCAGTTTGAAACACAGTTAAACTTTACTTATTTAGAACTGCTTCCACATCATTTGTCTGTATTTATTTAATACTTTCTACTTCAATGCAATTTACCATCCCTCTGCCAGAGGATGGTCTTGCTGCTATTTAGTGGCTGCAGGGAGCGCTTTTTCCACTGCACATCCTTTCAAATCTGGACTTTAAACTTGATATTACTACTTTTAACTCTTGCAAAATATTAAGATGGCATGTGCACTTTGTTTTTATTGCAGCAACACTAAAACAAAAACATCTCACAGAGAGGATGCTGGAATGGTATACCTGTATACAGCGACCTTTCCTCATGTCCCACCATCATTTAAATGAATCCAAAGGCTATGTGTGCTTCGTCGTACTTCCGAGTCTCATTATTCTGGTTATCGTCACTTGTTATTCTTGACGACTCTTCCTTTATTATTTTCATTCTGTCACAATATTTTCCATCTATCTGCCTTCGTTTACTCTGTGCACTTCTGCCACCTAGCTGCAGGCTTGCTTATTGTTTTACCTGAATACTAGAGTATAGACACAAATTATAAAGATTTCCTATTTATTTTTTTCCTGATAGATTTTTCACCATCGGGTCTGGATCATATTGCTTTGTACCTCGACAAGTGTTTGTCTTCTGTGCACTAGATTTATTTTGCCTCGCCATTTTACTTCCTAATAAAAAGGTATTTTACCTGAACTTTGCCTTCCCTGTTCTGCATCCTGGGGTCCAGACCAGAGAATTTAAAAGTATATATGCAAGAGGCAACTCTTTCCAATCCAATAGTCTACATGTATTAATCCAAACTTTAAAAAGTTCAACATCTGATTAAGGTGTTTGCATGTGTTTTAAGTAGCTGTTTCAATCTAAATCCATATTTTTGTTATTGGCTGTGTTTTACAAAGATTGTTCCTCATAGCGCATTTTACAGAGGAGTCCAATCCTTTACGAGGGAAAATGTTTCTGTTTTTATTATGTCGTACTGTCTGAACCCATTTAACACCTAAAGCACATTCATAATAATAATGATGCATTATTATAATTTGTACTATGCATATTGATGTGTAACCGCTAATCTCTACTTTACACTCTGAAGTAAAATGATGACTGATTTTATAACTATATTTATGTGAGTATTCAATTCATTTAAATTAATTCCCTGGCCACTTTATACTGTATTAGACATAAAAAACAAAAAACTTTATTTTTGCAAAACTAAATCTAATTATTCGGGGAGACTCTCTAGATATGTTAATCCTGTCAAAAAAAAACTAATTAAGGTTGTAGAAAAATTGGTTTCAACCAAATCAATGCAATAATTAGTACAGGGGTCGACAACACAAAATAGTGAAAGAGTCATATTGGACCAAAAATAAAAAAAATTAAATCTGAGTTATAATGAAGGCAACACATGATGTAAGTATTCATATTAGCTATACTGGTCTACTATCAAAGGCTGACGCAAAGCTTCATTGACAGAAATGGTGTATTTTAATTTTTTATTCTACACATTTTTGCAACATTGGAAATCATTAGTAACACAGAGGCTTCTCACAGGATGAGATAACTTCTGAAAATTACTGGCTCAGAATGGTTAGAAGGTATAGATGTGTGCGTTCAAGTCTAAGGAAACATCAGGCCGTCTTCTTCTGATGGATTTATTACAATCTTTGCAAGCCGGGTAACATTTGCTGAGGTCTGGAACAACATGGCCCACAAGCAACTATAGGACATGCACCCAATATTATATACAGATAACGTGTCATGAGACATGCAAATCTAAATTAAATACAGAGAGGACATAAGTAAAGGAAATTAAATGAGCTCAAATATACCTACAAACGAGGCATAATGATGCAATATGTACTTACGGCTAGCCTAAATAGCATGTTAGCATCGATTAGCTTGCAGTCACGGATTGACCAATTATGCCTGATAAGCATTCACGCACAGCATAAAACTTTTGGTGGACAAAATGAGACAAAGCAGGTTTGGCATAAAACACGTCTTTGTGAAAGTTGTACATGTAAACAAACTATGATGAGTTCAAGGATCGCTGAAATTAGTAGAATAAAACGGTGCTTGCCAAATACTCTCATCAGCATGTTTAATATAAACAGTGGTATTTCTAACAATTAACAAGGTTTCTATCATTGCTTGTTCGCCTACAGAAAATATATTAAAACCACTGAATGCTCAAGGAGTTTTGGCGTTTGCTCACACATATGAAAAATTGGATGAGGGCCCAGAATTTCGTGCTACGCCCCTGATTGACATTAAAGTTAATGTGATCAAATAATCTTGTCTTTTTGCCCTTTCTATCCTTCAGGATGACTTCCTCTTCAGTGTGTCCATCTTGAGTGGATTTGTGTGTACTCTGCTGGCTATTGTCAAGTTCATGTTGGGAAGAGTGCTGACCAGTCGTGCTCTCATCACTGACGGTAAGACATGTGTGGTTGAATTTGGTGGTGTCGAATACGATGCAAATGAAAGAGATTTTCACCAAAAGCAGCAGAGAAAGCAATTGTGATGGAATGCAAATTACAAACCCCGTTTCCATATGAGTTGACAAATTGTGTTAGATGTAAATATAAACGGAATACAATGATTTGCAAATCATTTTCAACCCATATTCAGTTGAATATGCTACAAAGACAACATATTTGATGTTCAAACTGATAAACATTTTTTTGTTTTTTCAAATCATTAACTTTTCAGCAACACATGACAAAGAAGTTGGGAAAGGTGGCAATAAATACTGATAAAAATGATGAATGCTCATCAAATACCTATATGGAACATCCCATAAGTGCGCAGGCTATTTGGGAACAGGTGGGTGCCATGATTGGGTATAAAAGCAGCTTCCATGAAATGCTAAGTAATTCACAAACAAGGATGGGGCGAGGGTCACCACTTTGTATGCAAATTGTCGAACAGTTTTAGAACAACATTTCTCAACGAGCTATTGCAAGGAATTTAGGGATTTTACCATCTACGGTCCGTCAAAGGTTCAGAGAATCTGGAGAAATCACTACACATAAGCGATGATATTACGGACCTTTGATCCCTCAAGCGGTACTGCATCAAAAACCGACATCGGTGTGTAAAGGATATCACCACATGGGCTCAGGAACACTTCATATAACCAATGTCAGTAACTACAGTTGGTCGCTACATCTGTAAGTGCAAGTTCAAACTCTACTATGCAAAGCCAAACCCATTTATCAACAACACCCTGAAACGCCGCCGGCTTCGCTGGGCCCGAGCTCATCTAAGATGGACTGATGCAAAATGGAAAAGAGTCCACATTTCAAATTATATTTGGAAACAGAGGACGTGGTGTCCTCCAGAATAAAGAGGAAAATAATCATTCGGATTGTTATAGGCGCAAAGTTCAAAACCCAGCATCTGTGATGGTATGGGGGTGTATTAGTGCCCAAAACATGGGTAACTTACACATCTGTGAAGGCACAATTATTGCTGAAAGGTCCATACAGGTTTTGGAGCAACATATGTTGTCATCCAAGCAACGTTATCATGGACGCCCCTGCTTATTTCAGCAAGACAATGCCAAGCCACGTGTTACAACAGCGTGGCTTCGAAGTAAAAGAGTGCGGGTACTTTCCTGGCCCGCCTGCAGTCCAGACATGTCTCCCATCGAAAATGTGTGGCGCATTATGAAGCGTAAAATACGACAGCGGAGACCCCTGACTGTTGACGACGAAAGCTCTACATAAAACAAGAATGGGAAAGAATTCCACTTTCAAAGCTTCAACAATTAGTTTCCTCAATTCCCAAACATTTATTGAGTGTTGTTAAAAGAAAAGGTGATGTAACACAGTGGTGAACATGCCCTTTTCCAACTACTTTGGCACGTGTTTCAGCCATGAAATTCTAAGTTAATTATTATTTGCCAAAGAAAAAATAAAGTTTATGAGTTTGAACATCAAATATCTTGTCTTTGTAGTGCATTCAATTGAATATGGGTTGAAAAGGATTTGCAAATCATCGTATTCCGTTTATATTTACATCTAACACAATTTCCCAACTCATATGGAAACAGAGTTTGTATAATGATCAAACCCAAAGAAAATTGTCTGCAGCATCATGTGAGACAGTTGCACTCACATTTGGAGTGAAGGAATAGGTGCGGTACAACAACAATGAATCCTTTGGTCTCAGTCCAATACACCTAACGCTGCTGCTTTCAGACCTTGGATTGATTTCCCACCAGACTACACTTACTCCAGGCTTGACAATTACCCAATGTGCTTGATTTCACAAGAGGAAATATAGAATAATGGTGGAATACACAGAGCATTCATGTCTGACATGATCTGAATATATATTAACATCTTTTGTAATTTGATGAAAATGATCTTCTTTGTTCATGCCAGCTAATGGTAAAGCTCCGCCATGGTCCTACTTTAGGTGTGTGATACCTCATGCTGTGGTCTGTGTAATAATATTTAGCACGTCAGTATAAAATCTATTATGTCTGTCTGAGACATTCAAAATATATGTATCAAAGAAAAGTTAAAACCAGATTACTATTATTATATTTGTACAAATAAAAAAGAAAGTTACTTTAAGTCTCTGGCAAGTCTCAAGGGGAGTTACAGAAAAACATCAAATTTACCTTGAAATGAAATGACCCATGGATTGGTATAGCTCGGTTGGTAGAGCGGCCGTGCCAGCAACCTGAGGGTTGCCGGTTCGATACCCGCTTCAGCCATCCTAGTCACTGCCGTTGTGTCCTTGGGCAAGACACTTTACCCACCTGCTCCCAGTGCCACCCACACTGGTTTAAATGTAAAAATTAGATATTGGATTTCACTATGTAAAGCGCTTTGAGTCACTGGAGAAAAAGCGCTATATAAAATATAATTCACTAATTCACAAAAAAAGCATCATACACATTAAAAAATGTTGATCAATTTTTTTTCGAAATTATGGTTGCCTTTAGAGGGTCACTTTAAATGGTATGGCGGTCTACGTTAAATTAGGGCTGGACGATATATCGATATACTCTATATATCGCTGGTTTGTCTCTGTACGATATAGAAAATGACTATCGTAGGGGTGTAACGGTACACAAAAATTTCGGTTCGGTGCGTACCTCGGTTTAGAGGTCACGGTTCGGTTCATTTTCGGTACAGAAAGAACACAACAAAATATACATTTTTTGTTTTTTTATTTACTAAATTTGCAAAATCTTCAAACAAAAATATTTTTCGTAGTGGAATATTTGATGTGAAGTAACGGGAACATTGGATATGTCAATAATTCCTAATAACATTGATTTTGATTTAATGTTATGTTTTGAGCAATGACAGTTTGAAAGAAAAAAAAAACAGCTTTGTTTTATTAGTCCACATTGCACCTTTTTCTAAATTACATTTAGCCTTTAAGCTTTTTTATTTCACTTTTGTTTATGTTATTGTTTATTTTAATAGTATTTTTAAAATGTGCCGTGGGCCTTTGAAACATTAGCTGTGGGCCGCAAATGGCTTGTGGGGCACACTTTGACACCCCTGCTATAGATAATAAAAACAAAATGTGATAAATCTAAGGGTAAAAAGCAGAGCCTGGCGACTGATGCGCGTTTATCATAACTCTCTCGCTCTCTCTGTCTCTGCCCCTCCCTCAGGAATACTGCTGTGTGCACAATTTGTTTTGTTTTTAACCCCTTATTAACCCCGAACGTACATTGAAAATACACGCAACACTAACCCTAAATGCCGGGCATTTTAGGCATTTAAGAAACTCCACCCGGACAGCCCCGCAAAAGAGGACATGTCCGGTGAAAAGAGGACGTATGGTCAGTCTATGCTAACCCGGTCGCTGCTAGCATGCCGTGTGTTGTGCCTCGGTGTGCATTGTTTACACAACGTGCGGTACACTACTTAATATGTCCGTGTGGAAACTCGTTCGGTACACCTCCGAACCGGACCAAAACGGTTCAATACGAATACACGAACCGTTACACCCCTACTATAGCGTGATATTCGAGTATATGTTCTCACACAGTTGCTTTTAGCTGCGGGCATTACACTGCATGCGTTTCCCATTCTTTCTTGTCTCTCCTTCTCACAGAGACGTAAACGAGCGCATTTTCTTACATACGTCACGTGTGCAACGTCACACGCCCTCCCCGAGCAGAGAGGTAGCTACATGGGTAACCTTAGCTGTGATGCTAACAGTGCGTTGCGAGTGGTAATACGAGAGAGAGAAGGTGCAAATCTGGTAAAAAATGAAGGAAGAATTAATTCCCAAGAAAAACAGCTCGGCGTGCATCGTCTGGCGTTAGTTTGGCTTCAAGCGGGAATATGTTGAATAATTATGCGGCAAAAGCGTTGCTGCAAAAAGTAGCAGCACTGATATTTGATTCCCTATTTTGCAGCTCATTTTTATTTGACACTTATTGAAATATCGTGCACTTTATTTGTTTTAAACCATGGGTGTCAAACTCTGGCCCGCCGTGTAATTTAATTTGGCCCTTGAGGCAATATCAATTTAGCATTAGAGCTGGCCCGCCGATGTTATACAGCATCGATGCCGCTGTAACACCGCATTCACCGCTTATACTCATACTTGCCAACCCTCCTAATTTTAACGGTAGACTTCCGAAGTTCAGTGCCCCTCCCGAAAATCTCCCGGGGCAACCATTCTCCCGAATTTCTACCGATTTCCACCTGGACAACTATATTGGGGGCGTGCATTTAAGGCACTGACTTTAGCGTTCTCTACAACCTGTCGTCACGTCCGCTTTTCCTCCATGTCACATAATATTTGTGGCTTTTACACACACACACACACACACACACACACACACACACACACACACACACACGCAAGTGAATGCAAGGCATACTTGGTCAACAGCCATACAGGTCACATTGAGGGTGTCCATATAAACAACTTTAGCACTGTTATAAATATGTGCCACAAAGTGAACCCACACCAAACAAGAATCTCAAACACATTTCGGGTGAACATTTGCACCGTAACACAACAGAACAAATACCCAGAACCCCTTGCAGCACTAACTCTTCCGGGAAACTTCCAGCAAACTGACCAATAATTAATGTTTTATTCATGTATTTTCTCTTGGTACTTCAAGGCTTGAATGTTTGGTTCATTCATTATTGTTATTTTATTTTCAAATTTATTATTAGCCTGTGGAAAAAAATGTATATTTACCTCAAAAGATTGCAAATAGAAAAAAAAGCATAACATTTTTATTTACATTTTATTTGATATGCCATTGACATTTTTTAAATTATTATGCCGTTGATATTTTTTTAATTATTATTATTTGAAACTGGATTTTGCATGTCACTAAAGTTATATAAGCCTTTCTTGTTCAATATTTAATGCAAAACTTGTTTGGGTCCCTATTAAAAGGTTAATTTGTTCAACCTTGGCCTGTGGCTTTGTTCCGTTTAAAATTTTGGCCCACTCTATATTTGAGTTTGAAAACCCCTGTTTTAAACTATTGTAGTGGCGTTCTCTACAAAAAGTGCACTTTAATTTATTGTTGTTTTGATATGTCATCTTAGTGACATCATGCACAAAAGTGCACTCATAGCTTGTTTTAAAATGTCTCTGACAATCTTGTACTTTATGTTTTAAAAATTACATGAATGTTTGTGCCACTGCTTTATAAGTGTTTAATAAATACAGTTTTGGTCAATTGACTAAGTTGTGATTTCCCTCTCTG
Source organism: Nerophis ophidion (assembly GCF_033978795.1). Taxonomy (NCBI): domain Eukaryota; kingdom Metazoa; phylum Chordata; class Actinopteri; order Syngnathiformes; family Syngnathidae; genus Nerophis; species Nerophis ophidion. The sequence continues at coordinate 16,968,254 of NC_084623.1, forward strand.
CATGAAAGTTTAAAATGAGCATATACCGTATTTCCTTGAATTACCGCAGGACATATAGTATGCGCCTGCCTTGAATTACTGCCGGGTCAAACTCGCTTCCCAAAATAATTAGCGCATGCTTAGTATTACCGCCTGGTCAAACTCGTGACGTCACAAGTGACACTTCCCCTGTCGTCCTTTTCAAAATGGAGGAGGCTGATTTCAATACCGGTAATTTGAAATCGCATAAAGGGAAGAAGATTAAGAGCTATTCAGTAGGATTTTAGGTCCAAGCTTACATCACACTCAAATTTTTACTGCCTGCCTTTGGTAAGTGCCGGAGTGAGAAGAGGTTTTAAAATAATTAGCCCATGCTTACTTTTACCGCATGCCTTTATTAAGTGCAGGAGTGAGAAGAGGTTTTAAATTAATAAGCGCCATGGTGGCAATTCAAGGAAATACGGTATTAATGCAGTATGAACAAGAATGTTTTAATGTAGACACATGGAATCATCATACTGGTGTGATTATATGTATCAAGTGTTAATTCAAGGCTAAGGCAAAATATCGAGATATATATCGTGTATCGCGATATGGCCTAAAAATATTGAGATATTTAAAAAAAAGGCCGTATCGCCCAGCCCTACTCCAGACAGATTTGTTTTTTGTATTTTTGGTCCGATACGGCTCTTTTAACATGTTGGGTTGCCGACCCCTGACGTACAGTATACCTACGAGGTATAATGAGAAACTCATGGTTGTATTCAAACCTGAGCCCCGTTTAAAACTTGCTTTGTTAAATGTTACATTACACTTTCAGTTGGTTTTACAACTGGAAGTACGTGCAAATAAACTGCCATCGAGACTCATTCATGAGCTTGGATTATTATTTGATTAAATGTGACTTCATAAACATCTAATAAACACTATTCATGACATGTCTCGTGTTGTTTCAGGGTTCAACTCTCTGGTCGGCGGCATCATGGGATTTTCTATACTGATCAGTGCCCAAGTCTACAAGGACCATCCTGATGTTTGGTTCCTGGATGGCATCATTGGCGTTCTCATTGGACTCATCCTTTTGGCATATGGGGTCAAGTAAGGCACCTTTTATTTAACCTTTCAATATCACCCTTTAGAATGTGAATCATGCAAATACGTTATATATTACTCTACTGTAGTATGGCAGCTTTGATTCTGTCTTCACAGACTTTTGAAGGACATGGTGCCCCGTGTGAGACAAACAAGGAACTACGAGCGATTCGAGTGAGCTTCCTCAACCGTTCGACCGGCTGCCCCCTGCTGTCGTCTCCCTCACTTTCTTACGCACTTCTATAGTGCTGTCTTGCACATGCACATGGGCGCTACGTGCATACTTCCTTGCCATTACACACACACACACGTATACTGTATGATATGCTGCATTCATGCATTCTCAGATATTCATATGCTCACACATGCACAGACAAACACACTCTTTATAAGGAAGAAAGAAAACGACGGTACATTTATTCCTGTTTTTAAGCCTCTTCTTTCGTCCTCAACTGTTTGCCAAATAGGAAAATTGAGAGACAGCAACTGAATAATTACAGTTACGACCGTTTCTTAATACGTGCACCTCTTAGACCAAATGTAGCAGCACAACTCTAATATTTGTCAAACACAAGCGTGCATTCAATAGTCTCGTTTTTAATACGTTTATGTCTTACATTCGGTATTTTAAGGGTATTCAGACTTTACTGATTTGTTGAAGTCGTATTTATTTATTTATTTAATTAATCCATATTCAGTCCTGTTTACAAACAGTAAGTGGATTTTATTTAAAAGTAAAAAAAAAAAGATGTCTCCCCATCAATTAAAACTTTCATTGTTTACTTTAACGATGCCTGCGTCGATTCTCAGTCATGCAGCTCATACTAATCCTCAAAGGTTGAACAGAGGCACACTTGACTCTTCTTGATTATTGAAGATGTTTCACCTTTCATCCAAAAGGCCTCTTTTTAGGTTGAATGTTTTAGGTATGGAGTTTCCCTATTTACCGTATTTTCCAAAGCGCACCGGTATATAAGCCGCACCCGCTAAATTTTAGGGGAAATAAAAATATGTTTACATATATTATCCGCACCAGACTACCAGCCTTGGATATATACGTTTCGAAATGAGTTATATACACAAAAATATTTTGTAAATGTTTATTTACCGTATTTTCCACACTATAAGGCGCACCGGATTATAAGGCGCACCTTCAATGAATGGCCTATTTTAAAACTTTGTTCTTATATAAGGCGCACCTCATTATAAGTCGCAGAGAATAACTGCTACAGTAGAGGCTGGGGTTACGTTATGCATCCTTTAGATCAGGGGTCACCAACGCGGTGCCTGTGGGCACCAGGTAGCCCGTAAGGACCAGATGAGTAGCCCGCTGGCCTGTTCTAAAAATAGCTCAAATAGCAGCACTTAACAGTGAGGTGCCTCTATTTTTTTTAATTTTATTTATTTACTAGCAAGCTGGTCTCGCTTTGCTCGACATTTTTAATTCTAAGATAGACAAAACTCAAATAGAATTTGAAAATCCAAGAAAATGTTTTAAAGACTTGGTCTTCACTTGTTTAAATAAATTCATTTATTGTTTTACTTTGCTTCTTATAACTTTCAGAAAGACAATTTTAGAGAAAAAATACAACCTTAAAAATGATTTTAGGATTTTTAAACACATATAACTTTTTACCTTTTAAATTCAAATATTTTTTTTTTATTTTAAAGAATAATAAATACATTTTTGATTTAATTCTGTTTTTTCGACGAAGAATATTTGTGAAATATTTCTTCAAACTTATTATGATTAAAACTCCCCAAAAAATATTCAGGCAAATCTAGAAAATCTGTACAATAACATTTAAATCTTATTTCAAAGTGGATTTTAACCTATTTAAAACATGTCATCAAAATTCTAAAATTAATCTTAATCGGGAAAAATTACTAATAATGTTCCATAAATTATTTTTATTTTTCAAAAAGATTCAAATTAGCTAGTTTTTCTAATTTTTTTCGGTTGAATTTTGAATTTTAAAGAGTCGGAAATTGAAGATTTAATTTTAATTTTTTTCATGTTTTCTCCTCTTTTAAACTTTTCAATTAAGTGTTTTTTTCATCATTTATTTTCTACAAAAAAAACGTCCGTAAAAGGAAAAAAAATGTACGATGGAATGACAGACAGAAATGTCAATTTATATATATATATATATATATATATATATAAATATATATATATATATATATATATATATATATATATATATATATATATATACATATATATATTTATTTATTAAAGGTAAATTGAGCAAATAGGCTATTTCTGGCAATTTATTTAAGTGTGTATCAAACTGGTAGCCCTTCGCATTAATCGGTACCCAAGAAGTAGCTCTTGGTTTCAAAAAAGTTGGTGACCCCTGCTTTAGATGGAGCTGCGCTAAAGGGAATGTCAACAAAACAGTCAGATAGGTCAGTCAAACTTTATTAATAGATTACAAACCAGCATTCTGACAACTCCGTTCATTCCCAAAATGAATAAACAGCTGTTTTATTATTTTACCAGATTCAATAAACACGTAAAAAACAGTCTGATACTGTTACGGTAAATCAAATGTTAGTGCAATCCCAATATAGTAACACTCGAAATAGTGCAGAGCAATAATACATCAATAACTCAACGTTGCTCAAACGATAATGTCACACAACACAACACACAAAATAAACATGTAAAGCTCACTTTATTAAGTTATTCCTTATCCACGAATCCCTCAAATTCTTATTCTTCAGTGTTCAAATCAAACAGTTGGGCGAATACGGCATCCAACAGGCCCGGCTCCGTCTCGTCGAAGTCGTCATTAAACGAGTCAGTGTCACTGCTGTTAATGTTAAATTATCTCGCTGTTGCTCTAGTGAAGTGAAGTGATGTATATTTATATAGCGCTTTTCTCTAGTGACTCAAAGCGCTTTACATAGTGAAACCCAATATCTAAGTTACATTTAAACCAGTGTGGGTGGCACAAGGAGCAGGTGGGTAAAGTGTCTTGCCCAAGGACACAACGGCAGTGACTAGGATGGCGGAAGCGGGAATGGAACCTGCAACCCTTTAAATTGCTGGCACGGCCACTCTACCAACCGAGCTATGCCGCTTCGTCCCGTGTTCTACTGTGACTGATCGCTTTGAGTTTAAACTATGCGTCGGAAGCGTGTCTTAATAGGAGCTATTTTGGGGTCTTTACATAAACACAGAAACGGCACTCTTCCCGCAGGGGAAAATGAAGTCGGTGGCTGCTTACCGTAGTTGCGAGACCTGTTGTGGCTCAATATTGGTCCACATATAAGACGCACCGGAATACAAGACGCACTGACAGTTTTTCAGAAAATTTGAGGTTTTTAGGTGCGCCTTATAGTGCGGAAAATACGGTACATACCTTAATTGTTTCCAAACGGTGTCTGTAACAAGGCAGTAAAACGTATGATCAAACAAAACGTAAGTCATGGTCATGGACCTGCTAGCTGCGAACGCCAGCCCTCTAATCAGCTAAACATATTCAATAACTCCACTGTGACGTCTTAGTGAATTTGTTGAGGAATTTTAAGAAAGTGAAACAATACAAAAAGAATGCCATTGTACCGTATTTTTCGGACTATTAGTTGCAGTTTTTTTCATAGCTTGGCCGGGGGTGCGACTTATACACAGGAGCGACTTATGTGGGAAATTGATAACACATTACCGTAAAATATCAAATAATATTATTCAGCTCATTCACGTAAGAGACTCGACGTATAAGATTTCATGGGATTTAGCGATTAGGAGTGACAGATTGTTTGGTAAACGTAAAGCATGTTCTATATGTTATAGTTAGTTGAATGACTCTTAACATAATATGTTACGTTAACATACCAGGCACCTTCTCAGTTGGTTATTTATGCATCATATAACGTACACTTATTCAGCCTGTTGTTCACTATTCTTTATTTATTTTAAATTGCCTTTCAAATGTCTATTCTTGGTATTGGGTTTTATCAAATAAATTTCCCCCCAAAAATGCGACTTATACACCAGTGCGACTTATTTATGTTTTTTTCCTTCTTTATTATGCATTTTCGGCAGGTGCGACTTATACTCCGAAAAATGCGGTAATTTAATAATTATAACAGTGAGACGTGTAAATGTGTTAGCATATTAGCTAATGCTCCTGACTCTAGCGTTTTTACATTACGTTAGCACGTACAAATAAATACAAAATACTCCAGACGTCAAACAAGGGACGGATTAGTAAGTAAAAACAGTTTTAGTATTATTGTAAAACTTGCAATGAGGAATCCATACTACTAGAAACACTATGGAAAGAGCATGCTGGCAATATGTTGAATTTTTTTTAAACAAAAACTAGTGCAGTTAGGGAGTGCACAGCAGGCAAAATAGCTGTCTTCCGAACATGATCCAGCCCTGTCCATAAAAACAATGGCAATTAGGGTAAGGTGTGAGAGCCGGCAGTCAGTGGCACACAGAAAGTAGGAACTAGAAATAGGAGCGCTGGAAAAGGAAATATCACCAAAACATTATAATAATAAATCTCTGTCCAATCGGTCATTGAGAATCATGAGATTGTCAACATACAGTGGGGCAAAAATGTATTTAGTTAGTCACCAATTGTGCAAGTTCTCCCACTTAAAATGATGACATAGGTCTGTAATTTTAATCATAGGTACACTTCAACTGTGAGAGACAGAATAAGAAAAAAAAATCCAGGAATTCACTTTGTAGGAATTTTAAAGAATTTATTTGTAAATTATAGTGGAAAATACGTATTTGGTCAACCATTCAAAGCTCTCACTGATTGAAGGAGGTTTTGGCTCAAAATATCACGATACATGGCCCCATTCATTCTTTCCTTAACACGGATCAATTGTCCTGTCCCCTTAGCAGAAAAACAGCCCCAAAGCATGATGTTTCCACCCCCATGCTTCACAGTAGGTATGGTGTTCTTGGGATGCAACTCACTATTCTTCTTCCTCCAAACACCACGAGTTGAGTTTATACCAAAAAGTTCTATTTTGGTTTCATCTGACCACATGACATTCTCCCAATCCTCTGCTGTATCATCCATGTATTCATTTTGGTATAAACTCAACTCGTGTTAAGGAAAGAATGAATGGGGCCATGTATCGTGAGATTTTGAGCCAAAACCTCCTTCCATCAGTGAGAGCTTTGAATGGTTGACCAAATACTTATTTTCCACTATAATTTACAAATAAATTCTTTAAAATTCATTCAATTTTTTTTCACATTCTGTCTCTCACAGTTGAAGTGTACCTATGATGAAAATTACAGACTTCTGTCATCATTTTAAGTGGGAGAACTTGCACAATCTGACTAAATACTTTTTTGCCCCACTGTACAAGAAGCGGTAAGTTTCCTCCATTCAACCTTTGTAGATTACTTTAACAATATGTTTAAGGCAAAAGTAAACAGCTCTTAAACTACAACATAACAGTGTTTGTTATGATTAAAATCAATACTCATGTTTTGTAGCATGCTCTCAGGTTTGATCATCAATGTGAAAGCACTGAAGACGCAGTCATCTCTGTGCCATAATGTTATGTGTTAGGCGTTTTTATTTCAACATTCATTTGGGAAACTGGATTGGAGAAACAATGCACAAAGACTAAAACAAAATTGCAACTCTGCAGAGACAGAGTTTAACTGTCCGTTCTCACCAGCATATGTTGTGCATGTTCCCATCATTAGACTTTGCCATTATGAACAGAATGTAAATACAAACACACCCAATCTGTTCATATGTTGAATATACTGTTGTCTCCATCCATAGAAAACGTCACACATAGTAGTACTATCAAGTCAAAATAGTATTAGAGGATTCATTTTCAAAAGTGTTGCTCAGTTCAAATGTTTACTCTATAGGGTTTGTATTCTGTAAATATCGTTTTACATATTAGAGATAAAATTAACCTCCTGAGACCCGGAAAAATAAAAGTTGTATTTTTATTTGAGTTCAAGTATACTGCAGTTCTTTGCAGGTATCTAGGTAGTTTTATCAGTCATATTATAAATAAATACCCCAGGAAGCAGTTTTTTTTCCTTCTTGATGCATTTGTTGCATCATCGTCATTTTACAGGAAAAAAATAGTAATATGTTCTCATGTCTTAAATCTATTGTTGTCACACCCACATAAGAAGGGTATTGAAGTCGGTAGTTTTATAGGTACCAACTGAAGTCAGTCATTACCACATAAAATTAAACAATGCCATTGTTTTGTTGTCTGGTTGCACTCTCGGCACCAGCTCAAACACTTGGCCGGTAAACAAGTGGCCAAGCACGCAAAACGCACTCAGCGCGACTGCTTATCGGTAATGTTATGATATTTCATGCTAACAAAACAAAAAAGAAGAACTCAAAAATAACAGCAAGGCTCCACTAACCTCAATACCGGGGTAGAGCGGAATATTTATTAGGTCAGGAAAAACACAGAAGCTATTTCATCCCCTACAATCCCTGCTCTTCAGAGGATTTTATTAGAGTATAATTTTATTATAATAGAATCCCCTGAAGAGCAGGGTGGCCTGCGAAACGGACTTGTAGGGCTGAAATAGCCTCATAGAATCCCCTGAAGAGCAGAGAAACCTGCGAAACAGGCTTGTAGGGATGAAATAGCCTCTGTGTTTTTTTCCTGACCTAACATATATTCCGCTCCATCCCGGTATTGAGCACTGGGGATTGTATTATAAAAAAAATCCCCTGAAGAGCAGCGAAAACTGTGAAACAGGCTTGTAGGGATGAAATAGCCTCTGTGTTTTTTTCCTGCCCTAACATATATTCCGCTCTACCCCGGTACTAAGCACTGGGGATTCTATTATAATAAAATCCCCTGAAGAGCAGGGAAACTTGCGAAACCAGCTTTTAAGGATGAAATAGCCTTTGTGTTTTTTCCTGACCTAGCGTATATATATATATATATATATATATATATGTATATATATATATATACATATATATATATATATATATATATACACACACACACACGTGTTAACACAAAAACTGAACTATAAACACGCGCACACACACTATAGTCCACTTCGGTGCTCTCAAAAACGTTAACAACCATGTTGCTACCATAATATGTCGTGATGTGCAGTCACATGGCGATAAGAGGGGGCAGGCAGAGAGAGGAGGGTGCAGATAGGAGGGAAAGTGGGAGTTGGTTCCATCTCTCCTCTCCTAAGTTTAAGTCCACAGCTAATCCCTCCTTTTTTCTTGGCTTTTCCGAACCAATATTAAGTAACAAAATAGACAAAACTTGGCGAAAGGCGAGAAAAGAAATACACGCTGAAGTGGCGAACGAGTAATAGGACTGCGCAAAACAGGATGTGATTTCTAAAATGCGTGGCCCAGTGTGTCACGTACTGCACAGGAAGTGATGTCATAAAAACAGCAGTACCCTAAGGCTTTCAGCATCACACAAAAGGAACCAATTAAGCACTTGTACTCGGACCTATAAGTTTCTAAACTGAAAACTTTGCAAATAGCGCGGTTTGCAAATTGAGGTTCCGCTGTACTTACAGAATATAAACTATATAGAGCTCCACCAAACATTCAACTTTATGGCAAAGACTACTTCCCGGCTAACATGTTTACACTACTGTCATCTAACGTTTTGGAATTGCGACTGCATGCAACGTCTATTGTGCAATACAGTACAGTACTTGCCAATGAGTAAGAAAACAAGATAACTGGACAGCAGAGCTCAAAAGCACATAACAGCACAACCGATTGTATTTGTTGTCCAGTTTTTGCATTCATAAGAAGTCTGCGTCTCACGTGGTCAAGGAACTGGTTCCCACCAAACAGTGAGAAATTAGAAGCGCCGACTGTCCAAAACACGAGTGCTCAGCTGATCGCTGTCAGTATTTATGTAAGAATCTTTGAAAGTTCAGAGAAGCACTGTAGATGTAAACAATACTTTGTACGGAATATTTTTTTTTAAATGTGGATGATGTTAATGAAGTATTTGGACTAGGATATACCGTATTTCCTTGATTTAAAAACTCTTCTCACTCCTGCGCTTACCAAAGGCATGCGGTAAAACTAAGCATGCGCTAATTATTTTAAAACCTCTTCTCACTCCGGCACTTACCAAAGGCAAGCAGTAAAAATTTGAGTGTGATGTAAGCTTGGATCTTAAATCCTACTGAATAGCTCTTAATCTTCTTCCCTTTATGCGATTTCAAATTACCGGTATTGAAATCAGCCTCCTCCATTTTGAAAGGGGAAGTGTCACTCGTGACATCACGAGTTTGACCAGGTGGTAATACTAAGCATGCGCTAATTATTTTGGGAAGCAAGTTTGACCCGGCAGTAATTCAAGGCAGGCGCATACTATATGCCCTGCGGTAATTCAAGGAAATACGGTATATAGATATATATATCCTGTGTGTGTATATATACATTTATGTATATATATATATACATATATACACACCCATAGATCATACATGAGTGCAAAATGACACAATAAATGAGCCAATTATTAGCAATACAATGTCAAGTGGGTTTTTGTATATGAATCATACAGAATACATGTGAGCCCCCACTTTCCTCTTACATTGTACAGTTTTTTTCTGATGGATAAAGTACCAAAAGAATCGTGTTTTCCGGGATATTTAAGTATTCAAGCCGCATCCGCCAAATTTTAGAAGAAATAAATATATTTACACATATTAGCCATATACTGGTACAAAATAATTTTGTTAATTTTTATTTTTATTATTTTCCAGACTATAGAACGCAATCAAATGTTTTATTTAATTTTTTCTTCCATATTTTAGTTGCACCGAACCATAAGCCGGAGTTATACACGTTGTGAAACAAGTTATTTACACAGAAACATTTTGAAAATGTTTACTTTCATAACCTTAATTGCTACCAAACGGCGTCTGTAACACGGCAGTAAAACAGCTGATCAAACAAAACAGAAGTCATCGTCATGGACCCACTAGCTGCAGGAGCCAGCTCTCCAATCAGCTAAACTGACTCGTGACTCCACGGTGACGTTTTAGTGAATTCACAAAACTGAAACAATTCAAACAGAATGCCGTTGTAAGTTAAAAATGCTAATTCTAACAACGCTAACAATAGCACGTAAAAAATGTGCATGAAAACACTCCTACAGACATCACACATGGGTTTATTAAGTATAAATTGTTTTAGTTATATTTTATATGCACGGTGGAAGAAGTGTTAGTGCGTTTGCCTCACAATTTAAAGGTCCTGGGTTCAATCCTGCGTTCGGGATCTTTCTGTGAGGAGGTTGCATACTTGCCCCGTGACTGCGTGGGTTCCGGCTTCCTCCCACCTCCAAAGACATGCACCTGGGGATAGGTTGATTGGCAACACTAAATTGGCCCTAAAGTGTTAATGTGAGTGTGACTGTTGTCTGTCTATCTGTGTAGAATAAGTGGTAGAAAATGAATGGATCCATCTGTGTAGGCTCCAGCACCCCCCGCAATCCCTAAAGGAATAAGTGGTAGAAAATGGATGGATGGATGGATTTCACAAAAATGCTTGGAGTGATGTATGAAGAATATTTTCGAGCAATAATGGACAAATAGTAGACACATTGTACTTATACTTCCGGTTCAAGGCGTAAAACAGGAAGTACAATTTCACCCCGCACAGAGACACCTTTTTTCAGTCTCTCTGTCGGTGTAACATTAAAACTATTTGTCAAATACAAAACGTTAACGGCCGTCAACGAAGAAAAATTCATAAATTAGTCGCGCCGTTTTAAAAGCCACTGGGTGCAAAGCGTGGGTGAAAAGTTTTTTTTTTTTTTTTTTTGTTTTTTTTTAGACTTTTATTAGTAGATTGCACAGTACCGTAGATATTCCGTACAATTGACCACTAAATGGTAACAACCGAATAAGTTTTTCAACTTCTTTAAGTCGGGGTCCACGTTAATCAATTCAGGAAACGGCTTGTAGTCCGGAAATAAAACAGTGTCTTTGTTTCATAACAATAAATTACAATAAATTGAAGGTGTGAGTCAACCAGCCAACGGCACAATGATTTCTTCTTATGACAATCTTTAAGAGGCACAAATGTTGACGCCAACACTTCCTATAAGGCACAGAACCAATGTCTACACTCGTCCGTCTTCATTGACTTTGTGTTTATAGCCATTTTGGTTGCATAGAGACTCTGTATTGACCTTTCTACCTCTCTTTTGTTTACAGTTTATCTTGTACTCTTAATGTACATCTCTTCAATTGTCCAACCACAGGTGTAAGTGTCTTAAATTCATCCAAGGTATCGTTTCTCCATATCGCTACATGCATAATCTCCACATCCAGACACCTGTGTTTCCTGTGATATTTTAGTGGCCTATAGTGTAAAAGCTGACCTCATTTACCGTATTTGATTCAGATGACTATCTGATTGTACTTGCACTGATTCAAACCACCTTCAAACTGATTTTTCAACCCCCCCCGAGTCAGGGGTGGTCAAGGGGGGTCACTTTCGGGCTGCGGCTCTTATTCTGAAAATGAAATAAATATGAATTATCAATGACATTTGTTGATAACTTGTGTTGTCATTTATAACACCAAGCTAATATGCTGTTTTTTTATATGGTCTCGCATACAGTAATATTCTGGGAAGTATTCGCAGCGCTTTACTTTTTCCACGTTTTGTTACGTTACATTCCAAAATGGAATAAATTAATTTCGTTTAGTTTGTATCTTTAAAAATAAAAATAAAAATAAAAAAATAAACCACATTGTCATTATGGGGTATTGTGTGTAGAATTTTGAGGGAAAAAAATATATTTATTCCATTTTGGAATAACAAAATGTGGAAAAAGTGAATACTTTCCGGATGCATTGTATATTGACTTCCATTCGATTGACTTTCGCATCTTTATTTCTACAAACTGTATCAAAGTGGCCCCCAGCATCCTTTCATTTACGCGGCCCTTGCTGGAAAAGGTTTGGTCAGCCCCACCCCAAGTAATAAAAAAAAAATGTGTTGCACTCTTAACATACATTGGAAGATGTAAGTACATCCCTCTGCTATGTAACAGTATTTGTCTGTTTGTACAGTAAAAAGATCTGTGATATTAGGATGTATACATCATTTATTTATGTACATGAACAATGAGGTACTTCTTTGTTTAGAAAATGTATTGATTAATAAAGTTTTATCCTGCTTAATCTGACAAAGCATTGCAATTATTGATTTACATATTTATTATTCCTTGAAGACTGTGTACATAATTAACCCTTTTGTGAACTTAATATTGACTAGACACACTTAGTCTTAAAGAGACCTGCTCATGAAAGTTTAATGAGCAGCCAAAAATTATTTTACTTAAATCTTTGTTTTAGGATTTTTTATATTGAGTTCACAACTATATATATTTATAACCTATGTTATGTTTATTGCCATATGCTATATGTGTTATGTTGTATCTAACTGCCCAAGATCATTTTCATTATATTCCAGCTGTGTAATGACAGTTATTAGCTCATTAGTTAACTCATGGGTGTCAAACTCTGGCCCGCGGGCCAGATCTGGCCCGCCATGTAATTTCATTTGGCCCTTGAGGCAATATCAATTTAGCATTAGAGCTGGCCCGCCGGTGTTATTGTCAGAGATATTTGTTGACGAACCCCAAGATGCAGAGATGGAGGCAGGCATGGAGTGAGAAAACATGATTTAATAAAGATACTAAGACAAAAGGGTACTAACACAAAGCGCACATGAGGCGGATAACAAACTAAGGGTCTTTAGCATAGAAGCTAGCGAGAAACAAAAAAGGGCCTAGCGTGGAAGCTAGCGGGTAGCAAACAGGAAAACAGAAGTCGTTACTTGTAGAGTGAAAACAAAACAGAAGCAGGGAACAAAAGCGATATGTGGAAACGACAATACAAATGACAATACAATGATCCAGCAACTGACACAAGACAAAGAGGGTGCAAATAGAAGCGGGCTGATTGGCAGCAGGTGTGACCAGGTGCCAATCAGCCGCAGCTGAGGAGGAACACAGCACTCAGGTAACAAGACAGGAAGCTGACAAAATAAGAGCACTAGACAGGAACTAAAGACAGGAGATACTAAACACAGAGGAAACAGACAAATGCAGAAGAAAACTAAAACATAGACAAACTGTCAGGGGAAAGCCTGACAGTTATACAGCGTCGGTGCCGCTGTAACACGGCATTCACCGCTAATACTCATACTTGCCAACCCTTCTAATTTTCCCGGTAGACTCCCGAAGTTCAGTGCCCCTCCCGAAAATCTCCCGGGGCAACCATTCTCCCGAATTTCTACCGATTTCCACCTGGACAACTATATTGGGGGCTTGCATTTAAGGCACTGCCTTTAGCGTTCTCTGCGACCTGTCGTCACGTCCGCTTTTCCTCCATACTAACCCCAGTCACATAAGAGTTGTGGCTTTTACACACACGCACAAGTGAATGCAAGTCATACTTGGTCAACAGCCATACAGGTCACACTGAGGGTGGCCATATAAACAACTTTAGCACTGTTACAAATATGCACCACACTGTGAACCCACACCAAACAAAATGGACAAACACATTTCAGGTGAACATCCGCACCGTAACACAACAGAACAAATACCCAGAACCCCTTGCAGCACTAACTCTTCCGGGAAACTTCCAGCAAACTGACCAATAGTTAACGTTTTATTCATGCATTTTCTCTTGCTACTTCAAGGCTTGAATGTTTGGTTCATTCATTATTGTTATTTTATTTTCAAATTTATTATTAGCCTGTGGAAAAAAAAATGATATTTACCTCAGAAGATTGCAAATAGAAAAAAAAGGCATAACATTTTTATTTAAATTTTATTTGATATGCCATTGATATTTTTATTATTATTATTATTATTATTTGAAACTGGATTTTGCATGTCACTAGAGTTATATAAGCCTTGCTTGTTCAATATTTAATGCAAAACTTGTTTGGGTCCCTATTAAAAGGTTAATTTGTTCAACCCTGGTCTGCGGCTTTGTTCCGTTTAAAATTTTGGCCCACTCTGTATTTGAGTTAAACCCTGAGAATTATGCGTTATAGTGTTTTTGCACCATCTAGTGGTTGAGCAATGCAATTACACCAAAACGATATTTTCCGCATGGAGAAAGCATAACAATATACCAGAATAACCGTCTGTTCAAATTGTTTAGTTATAATGGGAGTCAATGAGGCCGGAAAATGTCTTAGGAGAAAGAGTGTATACTTTATTTGTTTATTTTATTTATTTTTTAACAATGTTGTAATCAAAAACAATGTATATTTAAGCAGGAAAAAAACATTTAGCCCCGTATGACCAAAGTTTGTCGTAGCGTTGGGCGATACTGCAAATATTGGTATCATCCGATATTAAGTAAACTCAAACCTTTACGTCCCTCGCTACATTGCGCGTCAAATATTGTGGGGTCAGAACATTGCATAATTTTTGGGGTTATTCATTTTATTTTCTAAAAGCAAATTTTACAATTTGTTGCCCAAGTGTCACAAAATACTGAGAAAGTTTAGGACTGCTCATCAAACGCTTATTTGGAACATCCCATAGGTGACCAGGCTAACTGGGTGCCATGATTGGGTATTATAGCAGCTTCCATGTAATGCTCAGTCATTCGCAAACAAGGATGGGGCGAGGATCACCACTTTGTGAACAAATGCCTGAGCAAATTGTTGAACAGTTTAAGAACAACGTTTCTCAATGAGCTGTTGCAAGGAGTTTAAGGATTTCGCCATCTGCGGTCCATAATATCATCAAAAGGTTCAGATAATCTAGAGAAAGGCCGAAAACCAGTATTGAATGCCCGTGACCTTCGATCCATCAAAAAGCGACATCAGTGTGTAAAGGATATCACCACATGGGCTCAGGAACACTTCAGAAAACCACCGTCAGTAACTACAGTTTGTCGCTACATCTGTAAGTGCGAGTTAAAACTCTATTATGCAAAGCCAAAGTCATTTATCAACAACACCCAGAAACGCCTCCGGCTTCTCTGGGCTCGAGCTCGTCTAAGATGGACTGTTGCAATGTGGAAAAGGGTTCTGTGGTCTGACGAGTCCACATTTCAAATTATTTTTGGAAACTGCAAACAAATTGCACTGTTTGTAAAATTGCTTAAAAAAGTGAATTTGTGATTTTGTTCCAATTTAAAAGTGCACACATTACTCTCAAAGCTCAAACTAAACTACCATTAAAAATCCACAATATGTTCAGAGGTAAGGGTGTAAAATATCATTTGAGGGGTAGATTGAAATAAAAGAAGAATAGTATTTACACTTTAAATGTGTTTGCACATCAGACTATGTATCAGGTGTATTGTTGCAAAAATCTGATTAAAATGTATCAATGATGCCACAGAACGTTAACTCTTTTTTTTTTTTTTTTAAATATTTTTGAGTTTTCTTTGTTGTTTTTGTTATCAATTTTTCCAAATGACTATATTATAGTGGACATGCTATTTGTTTCTCTTTTGAATTGAGTGGACAAGGAAGAGTACTGTTGATTTGTGGTGTCCAAAGTAAATGAAATAAAATAAGAATACAATTTGAATATGTTTATTATATTTACACAGTGGGCTACAACTGCATTGTATATCAAGAGGTGTCCTTATTGTGTTATTATAATATAAACCACGGGTCACAAAACTTTTTGAAACCAAGAGCTGCTTCTTGGGTACTGATTAATGTGAAGGGCTACCAGTTTGATACACACTCAAAAAAATAGCCAGAAGTAGCAAATTTGCTCAATTTACCTTTAATAATTAAATCCATATATGTACATGTAAAAAAAATGGGTATTTCCGTCTGTCATTCCGTCGTACATTTTTTTCCTTTTACGGAAGGTTTTTTGTAGAGGATAAATGATGAAAAAAACACTTAATTGAACGGTTCAAAAGACAAAACAGGAAAAAAATGAAAATTTTATTTTTTTAAATAATTAAATCAAAATTAAATTTTGAATTTTATCTTCAATTTCAACTCTTTAAAAATCAAAATTCAACCAAAAAAAAAGAAGATGAAAACTACCTAATTCGAATCTTTTGAAAAAATGAAAAATAATTTAAGGAACATCAGTAGTAATGTTTACTGATTAAGATTAATTTTAGAATTTTGATGACATGTTTTAAAAAGGTTAAAATCTGCATTTTGTTAGAATATATAACAAATTGGACCAAGCTTAATTTTTTAACAAAGACAAATCATTATTTCTTCTAGATTTTCCAGAACAAAATCTTTTAAAGAAATTCAAAAGACTTTGAAATAAGATTTAAATTTGATTCTAAAGATTTTCTAGATTTCCCAGAATATTCTTTTTTTATTTTAATCATAATAAGTTTGAAAAAATATTTCACAAATATTCTTCGTCGAAAAAACAGAAACTAAAATGAAGAATTAAATTTAAATGTATTTATTATTCTTTACAACAAAAAAATATATATTAAATTGTCAGGAAAGAAGAGGAAGAAAATTAAAAGGAAAAAGTTATATGTGTTTAAAAATCCTAAAATAATTTTTAAGGTTGTATTTTTTCTCGAAAATTATCTTTCTGAAAGTTGTAAGGAGCAAAGTAAAAAAAAATAATAATAATTTATTCAAACAAATGAAGACCAAGTTTTTAAAATATTTTGTTGGATTTTCAAATTCTATTTTGAGTTTTGTCTCTCTTAGAATTAAAAATGTCGAGCAAAGCGAGACCAGCTTGCTAGTAAATAAATACAATTTAAAAAATAGAGGCAGCTCACTGGTAAGTGCTGCTATTTGAGCTATTTTTAGAACAGGCCAGCAGGTTACTCATCTGGTCCTTACGGGCACCGCGTTGGTGACCCCTGATACAAACTATTCTGCACCTCAGTGTGATGCAGTAATTAATGACTGCAAGCTCAAGTGATGTGAAGTCAAAGCATACAAAAAAAAGTAATACAGTGGAATAATTGTATGGGAACAATGGGTGACATTTTATGAGACTTTATTATTTGCAGAAGCTGGGGAGGGAAGTGATAAACGGACAAACAGTAGGCAAGAAAGCAGTCAAAAGTGTCATGAATGTTAAAAAATAAAATCTCTCACATTTTCAGATTACTTGTGCACTGACACTGGAATCTAATTGCATTGACATCATTTATATTATTAACACTATAAGTAAAAAGAAAATACATGTATTTCATTCATTGTGTCATCCTTGCACTTCTTCATTGTTACCACAGGATGGCAGCAAACACCAGCCGACGAAACACAATTTTCCCTTTCTTACTTCATCGTTTCTCAACATGCTCTTTTTTTATACAAACGGATCAGGTTTTTTTCGAGTAAACATAAAAGGAGAACAAAATTTGCTGATCCAGAACTTATTTAATGTCGTAAAGACGGATTATCAGCTGTTATTAACAACACAAACCGAGCTGTTCTTCTGTATGGAACGAGTGTGTGTTACACATACGTATTACTCTTGAGCGCTTCCCAGCGGTTAAATTGAGAATAGCAACTATCAATAGGAGTAAATATTAAAATGAGAGGCATTATTCACAAGCAATTGATTGTATACAATTATGTAAAACTGGATAAGCCACATAAATCTCGACTACACACACACACACACACGCACGCACACACACACACACACACATATGTATATATATACATATACAGTGGGGCAAAAAAGTATTCAGTCAGCCACCGATTGTGCAAGTTCTCCCACTTAAAATAATGACAGAGGTCTGTAATTTTCATCATAGGTACACTTCAACTGTGAGAGACATAATGTGAAAAAAAAAATCCAGGAATTCACATTGTAGGAATTTTAAATAATTTATTTGTAAATGATGGTGGAAAATAAGTATTTGGTCACTTCAAACAAGGAATATCTCTGGCTCTCACAGACCTGTAACTTCTTCTTTAAGAAGGTTTTCTGTCCTCCACTCGTTACCTGTATTAATGGAACATGTTTGAACTCGATATCTGCATAAAAGACACCTGTCCACAGCCTCAAACAGTCAGACTCGGAACTCCACTATGGCCAAGACCAAAGAGCTGTCGAAGGACACCAGGAAAAGAATTGTAGACCTGCACCAGACTGGAAAGAGTGAATCTACAATAGGCAAGCAGCTTGGTGTGAAAAAATCTACTGTGGGAGCAATTATCAGGAAATGGAAGACATACAAGACCACTGATAATCTCCCTCGATCTGGGGCTCCACGCAAGATCTCATCCCTTGGGGTCAAAATGATCATGAGAACGGTGAGCAAAAGTCCCAGAACCACACGGGGGGACCTGGTGAATGACCTGCAGAGAGCTGGGACCAAAGTAACAAAGGTTACCATCAGTAACACACTACGCCGACAGGGAAACAAATCCTGCAGTGCCAGATGTGTCTCTCTGCTTAAGCCAGTGCATGTCCAGGCCCGTCTGAAGTTTGCCAGAGAGCACATGGGAGAATGTCATGTGGTGAGATGAAACCAAAATAGTACTATTTGGTACGAACTCAACTCGTCGTGTTTGGAGGAAGAAGAATACTGAGTTGCATCCCAAGAACACCAAACCTACTGTGAAGCATGGGGGTGGAAACATCATGCTTTGGGGTTTTTTTTCTGCTGAGGCGACAGGACGATTGATCCGTGTTAAGGAAAGAATGAATGGGGCCATGTATCGTGAGATTTTGAGCCAAAACCTCCTTCCATCAGTGAGAGCTTTGAATGGTTGACCAAATACTTATTTTCCACCATAATTTACAAATAAATTCTTTAAAATTCCTACAATGTGAATTCCTGGATTTTTTTCCCCTTCTGTCTCTCACAGTTGAAGTGTACCTATGATGAAAATTACAGACCTCTGTCATCATTTTAAGTGGGAGAACTTGCACAATTGCTGGCTGACTAAATACGTTTTTGCCCCACTGTATATATATATATTTATATATACATGCAGTTGATGTTTCTGTGGTTTAAAAAAAACCCGCGAAACAGGCTTGTAGCCTCTGTGTTTTTTCTGACCTAACATATATGTATATATGAAGTCTTATAGTTTCTGCATAACCTTTTCATTTCTACTTTTACTCACATATAACCTAACTTTTGCAGTTTGTCACGGGCATGCACAAATAAAATACACAAAATAGGCTATTTTATGGACACATCTTGCACTCACAACTATGTTACAGAAAATACTGTATATAATACACATCTTGGACACGCCGCCCTCTAGTTCTTATAGAAAATAACTCTCTCATAATAATAATAATAATAATAATAGCTAATAGAGCATGTATTTCTCTCAGCACACAGGACCACTAAAACCAAAAATTGCCGGCATAATTCAGCTTTTTGATATAAAAAGAAATGATGGCGTAAAGCTCACTGGTGTGCGGACGGCGAGAGCACTCGCATCAGAATGAGAAGACCCGACCCATTGGTTTGTGTGACGCTCCCTGACTTTACTGTTGGATGAGTCAATGCACTGAGAAATGGCTTCTTTTAAGACTCTATTCCGGCAGCGAGGCTGTTGAGAGATCGGGAGTAACACTCAATGATAGTGTTATTAGCTTCTATAGCGCCCTTTCCGTGCCTCCAAACCACCCCACATCCCTCATACATCACCCAGGCCCCTTAGTCCTCAACACTCTCGAATGTCTTTGGTTAAAATCCGTCATAAAAGTTCTGACAAAAAACATTTAACTGTTAAAATTCAATGATAAGGTCTGTTGAATCAAATTATGCACACCCCCTTGCAAAAAAATGCAAAACGGATCAATCCTGCTGGCAGCAGCAATCATGCACATAATTGTGGTGTGTTAAAGGAAGCACCACTATATATATATATATATATATATATATATATATATATATATATATATATATATATATATACAGTAGAGTATATAGAGTAACAGTGTAATACTCTTCCATATCAGTAGGTGGCAGCTGGTGGCTTATAACTTTGTGGATGTCAGGAAAAACGTTGTGTCATGATCACAGTATGACGACAATAGCGGGAGGCAGGGTGCAGGTAAAAAGGTATCCAATGCTTCAACCAAAAATAAACAAAAGGCGAGTTCTGTCAAGAAAAGTAATTGAGGCTTAGGGATGGCTATGCAAAACGAAACTAAAACTGAACTGGATGCAAAGTAAACAAAAACAGAATGCTGGACGACAGCAAAGATTTACAGGGTGTGGAGCAGTAGACGGCGTCCACAAAGTACATCCGTACATGACATGACAATCGACAACAAAATAGGAGCGCAAGACCAGAACTAAAACACTGCACACAGGAAAACACCAAAAAAACTCAGAACAAGTCAGGGCCTGATGTGACAGCACACCTGCTTTTGAGACGAGCTATAGTGATGCATGATTGGTTATTGACTTTTTATTGTCAATATCGGCTGCCAAGTTTCATCTATTTATGTTTTATGAGGATTTTTTTCAATGACTCAAAAAAAGTATTTAAACCCTTGTGCAACGTTCATATTTTTGTTGCACGGAACATTTCTCTGACAGATTCTGCGTCCCACAGGGATTCTTCTTTTGTGTTTCTGCACCGGCGGTTCCCACACAAGGTTGCAACATTGTTCATCAACACTATCTGCTCTCATTTTCTCGCACATTTGACCCTCTGATGCTCTGTATACCTGCACTCTGTCCTCCCCCTGTCTAGGCCTGTTGTGTGTGTGTGTGTGTGTGTGTGTGTGTGTGTGTGTGTGTGTGTGTGTGTGTGTGTGTTCTGGCGATGCTTACTTAATGGGGACATCGCTCTGTTTTCACAGTCACCTTTCGGGGCCCTCTGACGATATGGGGACAAAAAAAAGGTCCTCTAAAGCAGTGGCCCCCAACCTTTTTGTATCCGCGGACCGGTCAACGCTTAATAATTTGTCCCGCGGCTCGGAGAGGGGGTGGGGGGAATCCTTTTTTTTTTTTTTTTTTTTTTTTTGGTCATGAAAAAGGGACGTTTTTGTCATGAAAAAGGGAGGTTTTTTTGGTTGGTGCACTAATTGTAAGCGCATATTGTGTTTTTTATGTTGATTTAATAAAAAAAATTGAATTTTTTTATTTATTTATTTATTTATTTTTGAAATAAAAATTAACAAAATATTATTCTGGGCCCGGTACCAATCGGGCCACGGCCCGGTACCAATTTGTGGTTGGGAAGCACTGCTCTAAAGGGAAACCTTTTTAGAAAATAGTCAGATCCATTCCGAAGATGCTTCAGTGATTTTTAAGCTTTGGCCCATAAAACATGTTTACTGGTTAGTT
This sequence comes from Nerophis ophidion, assembly GCF_033978795.1. Classification (NCBI taxonomy): domain Eukaryota; kingdom Metazoa; phylum Chordata; class Actinopteri; order Syngnathiformes; family Syngnathidae; genus Nerophis; species Nerophis ophidion. The sequence continues at coordinate 16,989,579 of NC_084623.1, forward strand.
TGAGTGTGAGACATTTGCACAGCAGCCCCCTCATCGGGCTGTAGCTGGTACTGCATTCGCTGCTCTGCTCACACTTCTTCCATGTATGGTTAATCACTTCCACCTGGTGAAACTTCCTATAAGAAGACAGCTGTAGTGCTGTATTCTGAGGATCATGTCATATATAATTTGGACTTTTAAAAAAAAAAAATGTTCCTCAGTAGTCACGAACAAATGTGTCTGATTTGTACTAAATTATTTAAATTTGGTCCCCATGAACCATATTAACTCTTTTTCCCCAGGTCCGATCAGCACATTACTTCATCAATCCAGATATTTAAAGACGTGTATGAGCTAACTGGTCAGTGGACATTTTACCTAATTTTTTTTATGCCTTACAACCTGCAGAGAGGGTGGTCCCCACAAGTGATGATCCAGTGGACCCAGACATCTTATATGTAAATGAAATGTGTAAGGGGGTGTATGGTGTGTGGTCATTAAATATGTATTCTGATATATGTTCTTCACAGAAAATGAGCCAAAGTCGGTGAGTCTCAGTTTGAAAAATCAATTCATTGTGTAACCTATTTTTATGGCTTTGCCTCTTTGCGATGTTAAGTTCTTGTTATACCGGGGGTCGGCAACCCGCTGCTCTAGAGCCGCCTGCGGCCCTTTAGCGCCGCCCTAGTGGCTGTCTGGAGCTTTTTCAAAAATGTAAAAAATGGAAAAATATTAGAGGAAAAAAAATATAAAAAATATATTTTTTGTTTTAATATAGTTTCTGTAGGAGGACAAACATGACACAAACCTCCCTAATTGTTATGAAGCACACTGTTTGTATTAAACATGCTTCACTGATTTGAGTATTTGGCCAGGGCCGTTTTGTCCTACTATTTTTGGCGGTCCTTGAACGCACCGTTTTTAGATTGATTGATTGATACTTTTATAAGTAGATTGCACAGTACAGTACATATTCCGTACAATTGACCACTAAATGGTAACACCCGAATAAGTTTTTCAACTTGTTTAAGTCGGGGTCCACGTTAATCAATTCATGGTAATAGTTTGTTTACCGTAGTTTGTTTACATGTATAACTTTCTCCGACTCTCTAAGACGTGTTTTATGCCACTTTTTTTTCTGTCTCATTTTGTCCACCAAACTTTTAACGTTGTGCATGAATGCACAAGGGTGAGTTTTGTTTATGTTATTGAGTTGTGTGGAGTGATAATCAGACATATTTGGTCACTGCATGACTGCAAGGTAATCGATGCTAACATGCTATTTAGGCTAGCTATATGTACATATTGCATCATCATACCTCATTTGTAGCTATATTTGAGCTCATTTGGTTTCCTTTAAATCTTCTGAATTCAATTTATGTCTCATGACACACTATCTGTATGTAATATGGCTTTTATTTTTTTTGTGGCCCCAGACATATTTGTTTTTGTATTTTTGGTCCAATACGGCTCTTTCAACATTTTAAGTTGCCGACAACTGTGTTATACAGCAGTGGTTCTCAAATGGGGGTACGCGTACGTGAATTTTTTTTTTAATATTCTAAAAATAGCAACAATTCAAAAATCCTTTATAAACATATTTATTGAATAATACTTCAACAAAATATGAATGTAAGTTCATAAACTGTGAAAAGAAATGCAACAATGTTGACAGCTGGATTTTTTTTGTGGACATGTTCCATAAATATTGGTGTTAAAGTTGTATTTTTTTTTGTGAAAAAATTTTAGCTGAGATAGGCGCCAGCGCCCCCCGCGACCCCAAAAGGGAATAAGCGGTAGAAAATGGATGGATGGATGGATGGAAAAAATGCTTCAAATTAAGTTGATGAATCCAGATGGATCTCTATTACAATCCCCAAAGATGGAACTTTAAGTTGATGATTACTTCTATGTGTAGAAATTTTTATTCATAATTGAATCACTCTTTTTTTTTCAACAACTTTTTAGTTATTTTTATATCTTTTTTTCCAAATAGTTAAAAAAAAACACTACAAATGAGCAATATTTTGCACTGTTATACAATTTAATAAATCCGAAACTGATGACATAGTGCTGTATTTTACTTCTTTATCTATTTTTTTTCAACCAAAAATGCTTTGCTCTGAAGGGGGGTACTTGAATCAAAAAAATGTTCACAGGGGGTGCATCACTGAAAAAAGTTTGAGAACCACTGTTATACAGTATATGCCTTCAGCTCTTATTTTGAAGGCGCGGAGAGCGGAGGTGGTGTCACGTTGGTGTGGAGCGGAGGTTTTGAAAAGAGAGAAAATAAAGTGGTCCTCGTGTAAAACTACATCCTCCGTATTTGTTATTTTATAGTTTTACACAGTAAAGGCGACTTATATAAAACCCTCGGTTACAATTGTATCATTTTTATTTTATCACTGAAAAAAGGTTGAGAACCACTGTTATACAGTATATGCCTTCAGCTCTTATTTTGAAGGCGTGGAGAGCGGAAGTGGTGTCACGTTGGTGTGGAGCGGAGGTTTTGAAAAGAGAGAAAATAAAGTGGTCCTCGTGTAAAACTACATCCTCCGTATTTTTGTTATTTTATAGTTTTACACAGCAAAGGCGACTTATATAAAACCCTCGGTTACAATTGTATCATTTTTATTTGAATAAAAAAGTATAACGGGTGCTACAGACCCGAACACCACACACGGGTTAAAAAAAAAAGAAGCTTTAACATGCGCGGGCTTGTTCGTGACGTCACTATATCCTCGCTTGCCATTGGACGACGGACTTCCGGTATTTCCCCCACACAAAAATGGCACAAGAACCGTGGAACAGGATTAACGTTCTCCTCCCGAGTGCCGTTTATTGTGTTTGCGTACCTTTCACGCCAAAAACAGGTGAGACACGTCATTTAAGTGTTTATACTCTCACAACGGCGCACTTTATGATGCCGAACTAGGTGTTTTAAAGGCGGCCACGTGGGACGCGTCACGTGTCGTGGAATAATAACTTTGCTGTGTGCGTGTGCAGATGTGACTGTAAGCAACTTGTTGGTGGAAAATGGCAAAGTCCTCAAATTACTTCGACATAATTTACTCCAGACGGAAGTGCGAGTGTTGTACGACTTGCTGTACAATCTGAACAACAGCTCCAGAGGCAACAAGACCTTTCGGGTGATGAAGCAGGTAAGATATGGCGAGTGGAGAAAACAAAAATAAGCCTATTAAAGGCCTACTGAAATGAGATTTTCTTATTTAAACGGGAATAGCAGGTCCATTCTATGTGTCATACTTGATCATTTCGCGTTATTGCCATATTTTAGCTGACAGGATTTAGTAGAGAACATCGACGAGAAAGTTCGCAACTTTTGGGCGCTAATAAAAAAGCCTTTCCTGTACTGGAAGTAGCAGACGATATGTGAGTGACGTCATGGGTTGTGGACCTCCTCACATTGTTTACAATCATGGCCACCAGCAGCGAGAGCGATTCGGACCGAGAAAGTGACAATTTCCCCATTAATTTCAGCGAGGATGAAAGATTCATGGATGAGGATAGTGAGAGTGAAAGACTAGAAAAAAAAGACGAGGGCAGTGGGAGCGATTCAGATGTTATTAGACACATTTACTAGGATCATTCTGGAAAATCCCTTATCTGTTTATTGTGTTACTAGTGTTTGAGTGAGATTATATAGTCATACCAGAAAGTCGGAGGGGTATGGTGACCGCCAGTGTCTCTGAGGGAAGCCACGGAGGAGCCAAGAAAGTCACAGCTGCAGGAAGAACGACACAAGCTCCGCTCATGTTTACGGTAAGAGCCGACTTATTACCACCATTTTCTCACCGAAACCTGCCGGTTGACATGTGGTAGAGAACCATGTTCACAACAAACAAAGCTTCACAACAAACAAAGAAACACCGGCTGTGTTTTGGTTGCTACAGCTGGCTGCAATACACCTCTTTCCACCAAGATCTTTCTTCATTGTAGTCTCCATTATTAATTGAACAAATTGCAAAAGATTCAGCAACACAGATGTCCAGAATACTGTGTAATTATGTGATTAAAAACAGACTACTTTTAGCCGTGATCGTCACTTGCACGCGTCAGCATTCCGCGATGTTTTCAACAGGATACCTCGCGGGAAATTTAAAATTGTAATTTAGTAAACTGAACCCGGCCGTATTGGCATGTGTTGCAATGTTAATATTTCCTCATTGATGTATAAACTATCAGACTGCGTGGTCGGTAGTAGTGGGTTTCAGTAGGCCTTTAAGTGATTCGCAGCAACATTACAACTGAACACAAGTCGAACAATAACCATTGCACGTAATGTACCTCATGCATGTCTTACAGGTGGAGCAATGCATCAACAGACTGAAAGATATGAAGTTGGACGTTGCTCTCCAGGATCTGTATGATGTTTGCCCTAAAAAGATTCAAAGGTAGGCACAACAAGCGGTTCACTTATGCTTTTATTTACAAAACCCCCAAGCAGTGACGTTGGCACGTTGTGTAAATCCTAAATAAAAAACGAATATGGTGGTTTGCAAATCCTTTTTAATCTTCTTGTCAATTGAATAAACTACAAGGAATAAAATAGAATGGACTTTATTGTCATTATATTTGCATATGACAAGATTAGGGTCTCCATCTTAAGTACTCATTCAAGTACCTCGGGGTTTGGGTGGACAATAAGCTGGACTGGACTTAAAGCCGGGCGATATGGCCTTTTTTTATTATCTCTATATTTTTGAACCATTTCGCGATATACGATATGTGTCTTTCTGTGTTGGCCCTGCGATGGGGTGGCGACTTGTCCAGGGTGTACCCCGCCTTCCGCCCGATTGTAGCTGAGATCGGCGCCAGCGCCCCCCGCGACCCCAAAAGGGAATAAGCGGTAGAAAATGGATGGATGGATGGATCTTGATAGTTTGCCTTGGCCTTGAACACTTGATGCATATAATCACAGCAGTATGATGATTCTATGTGTCTACATGAAAAAAATTCTTGTTCATACTGCATTAATGTATGCTACTTTCATGCTGAGAAGGAAATCACAATTAATTCAATTGACCAAAAATGTATTTATTAAACAGTTATTAAGCAGTGGCACAAACGATGAGGTGGCGACTTGTCCAGGGTGTACCCTGCCTTCCGCCCGATTGTAGCTGAGATAGGTGCCAGCGCCCCCCGCGACCCCGAAAGGGAATAAGCGGTAGAAAATGGACGGATGGACAAACGTTCATGTCATTTCCTAAACAGAAAGTGCAAGATTGTCAGAGACAATTTAAGTGTCAAATATAAATGAGCTGTATAATAGCTAATCAAATAGTATTCGTCCTTCGCGATGTGGTAAATTACTACGGATGTTATGAAATTCTCTTCATTCTCTAGCAGGTGACTTTTCAAATGATGCTACATATTAGCAGTGATGCTACTTTTTATAGCAACGCTTTTGGCCCACACTTGACAAATTACGGTTGTCTGTTCGATATATTCCCACTTGAAGCCAAACCACCGCCATATGATGGACCCCCTGCTGTTTTTCTTGGGAATTAATTCTTCCTTCATTTGCACCTTCTTCGTCTCGTATAACCACTTGCACGGCCTCACTAGCATCACAGCTAACGTTACCCAGTCTGCTACCTCTCTGCTCCGCGAGGGTGTATACGTATGTATGTGACGTATGACGTGACGTATGTAAGAAAGTGCGCTTGTCTCTGAGAAGGAGAGACAGGAAAGAGCGAGGAGAGCCTTTAGTGCAGGTGTCGGCAACCTTTACCACTCAAAGAGCCATTTCGACCCGTTTCACAAAATGAGGAAGACAATGGGAGCCGCAACTATTCTCTCCAATATCTGCTGGTGGTCACCCAGATGACAAGAATAAGGGCATGCTATGAAGCCATTGCCTTAAATACCTTCTACAACATGTACAAACTGCTTGCCAGTCCAGCAACATGTTGTGAGAGGCTTCCGCAGTTGCACGCACACGACTGGAAGGCATACTGGGTGACACAGAGTACACCGACGGTTGTGATACAAACAACTTTAACACTCCTACTAATATGCGCCACATTGTGAACCCACACAAAAGAAGAATGACAAACACATTTCGGGAGAAAATCGTCACAGTAACACAACATAAACACAACACAACAAATACCCAGAATCCTTTGCATCCATGACAAAGCCTGACTATGTTATACACCCCGCAAGCACCAAACCCCGCCCACCTCAACCACGCAGGGAGGGGGGGGTGGTTTGGTTGCGTTTATGTTGTTACTGTGAGGATTTTCTCCCAAAATGTGTTTGTCATTCTTCTTTTGTGTGGGTTCACAATGTGGCGCATATTGGTGGGAGTGTTAAAGTTGTTTATATCACAACCGTCAGTGTACTCTGTGTCACCCAGTATGCCTTGCAATCTCATACATGTGCCGATAGAAGCAGCGAAATGCATGTGTCCGGTCGGCACGCGAATAGCATTCCGTGAATGGCGGGCGCGATGACGTTCAAGAGGACGTTAAGAGTAATATCATCACGGCACGCCCTTAATATTGTAGTCCGAGTGAAAATTGGAGAACGTTGACTCCGGGTGATGTCCGGAAGAGGCATTGAATTCCGGAATCTCCCCGCAACAATCTGGGGGGTCGGCGATTGTGCGGCTGAGCCGCATCAGAGTTGCCAAAGAGCTGCATGCGGCTCCGGAGCCGCGGGTTGCCGACCCCTGCTTTAGTGTAATGCCCGCAGCTAAAGGCAACTGTGTGAGAACGTATACTTGAATATCACAATATAGTCATTTTATATATCGTGCAGACACAAACCCGCGATATATCGTGTATATCGATATAATGCCCAGCCCTAATTTTAATATGACAAGATTAAGGACTCCAGCTTCAGTAAGTACTCATTCAAGTTTCTCGGGGGTTTGGGTGGACAATAAACTGGACTGGACTGTTATTACGGACCACTTGTACAAGAAAGGACAGAGCAGGCTGTACTTCCTGAGGAGACTGCGCTCCTTCAACATTGGTAAAAAACTCCTGTGGATGTACTACCAGTCTGTGGTTGCCAGTGTACTGTTCTACATGGTAGTGTGCTGCGGGGGCAGTACATCTAAGAAGGACAGCTCCGGACTGGAGAAACTGATCAGACGGGCCGGTTTTACAATCGGAATAAAACTGGACTCACTGGTGACGGTGGTAGAGAAGAGGACTGTGAGCATCCTGGATGATGCCACTCACCCTGTGCATAGTGTTATCAGTAGCCAGAGGAGCCTGTTCAATGCTAGACTGCTTCATCCCGAATGCAGGACTTATAGACTCAAAAACTCCTTTGTCCCACACGCCATTGGACTGTACAACTCCTCTCTGGGGTGGAGGGTGGGGGGTACTAGGATGACAGGGGATGCAAAACAATAACAGTGCAATACTTTTTCATAACATGGTCACTACTGCCTCGTTTCTCTTGTTATATTCTTATTTTACCGTTATATTTTTATTTCCATTGTTTCTTTTTATTTTTATTCTTATTGTAATATTTTTCTACTTTGTTTCCATTTATACCCCTATAATTTACTTTCTACTTTTTAAATTGATCTCAACTCTGTACACTGCTGCTGGAATTTAAATTTTCCTGAAGGAATCAATTAAGATCTGTCTGTCTGTCTTGTCTGAGAGTTCCTGAAGGAATCAATTAAGATCTGTCTGTCTTGTCTGTCTTGTCTTGTCTGTATGGTCTGTCTGTCTGTCTGTCTGTTTATCTATATATGCGGTAGTGGGAACAAATATAGGATAAAGATTAATTACACAAGAAGTAATAAAGATACAACTAAGAATTGAAATAAATAGACTACTTTCCAATAAAAAGAATAAGCAATCCTGTACAATATACAAAACAATGTAAAAATTACTGTACAATATACATAACAAGACAAGAGTACCTGAGTGATAACAATCAGTGTCGGATGTATTGCACTCAAAGGGTAATATTGCACAGTAGAATATTAGGGTAGGATATTGTATGGGGTGAATTATTTATTATAAGTTAGATTTGAAGATGGTGACAGCTCTGGGAAAGAAGCCGTCTCTGAGCCTGTTTGTTCTGGCTCAGATGCACCTGCCTGTAGCGCCTGCCCAATGGTAGCAGGTCGAACAGGTGGAAGCTAGGGTGTGTACTGTCCTTAGTAATGGTTTTTGCTCTGTTGAGGCAACCAGAGTTGTGTAAATCCTTCAGGGAGGGGGCAGCCGATGATTTTTTTGTGCAGACTTTTTGACCCTCTGAATCGCCTTTTTGTCTGGCTCTCTGCAGCTGGCGTACCACACTGTTATGCAGTATGTCGGCAGGCTCTCGACAGCCGAGCGATAGGTCGCCATCAGCTGCCTCTCCAGTCCGTTCTTCCTCAGCACCCTGAGGAACTGGGCCTTCCGGATGACCGCAGTTGTATTTGGGGTCCAGGAGAGGACAGCAGATATGAGGGTGCCGAGGAATTTGAAAGAGCTGACTCTCTCCACCTCCTTGCAGTTAATGTGGAGGATGTGGGGTCTGCAGTGTTTTTATTGAAGTCAAAGATGAGTTCCTTGGTTTTAGTGGTGTTCAGTGCCAGGTTATTCACTAAACACCTGAAAGTTTCAGGACCTCATCTCTGTATGCAGACTCATCCCCCCCTTGTCTATAATGGGTCCAACCACCGTTGTGTCATCAGCGAATTTGATGATGGTGTTCTCCGGGTGGGCTTGAACTTCAATAATGGGTGTAGGGGTAATACAGCAAAGGACTCAGCACACAGCCCTGTGAAAAGCCGATGCTGAGTGTGCGGGAGGAGGAGGGACGGGGCCTAGTTTTACTGTCTGGGGTCGGTTGGTCAGGAAGTTCTTAATCCACAGACAGGTGGGTGTGGGGAGGCCTAAGATACAAAAGACAAGATATTATGGGACGGCGTGGCGCAGTGGGAGAGTGGCCGTGCGCAACCCGAGGGTCCCTGGTTCAAATCCCACCTAGTACCAACCTCGTCACGTCCGTTGTGTCCTGAGCAAGACACTTCACCCTTGCTCCTGATGGGTGCTGGTTGGCGCCTTGCATTGCAGCTCCCTCCATCAGTGTGTGAATGTGTGTGTGAATGGGTAAATGTGGAAGTAATGTCAAAGCGCTTTGAGTACCTTGAAGGTAGAAAAGCGCTATACAGGTACAACCCGTTTATCATTTATTTATTTATATTTAATGTTCAAACAGTAAAACTTAATTTTATTTAGCAAATAATCATTAACTTAGAATTTAATGGCAGCAACACATTGCAAAAAAAGTTGACACGGGCATTTTTACCACTGTGTCACATGGCCTTTCATTTTAACAACACTCAGTAAACGTTTGGGAACTGAGGAGACCCAATTTTTGAAGCTTTTTAGGTGGAATTATTTCCAATTCTTGCTTGATGTACAGCTTAAGTTGTTCAACAGTCCGACGTCTACGTTGTCGTATTTGACGCTTCATAATGCGTCACACATTTTCAATGGTAAACAGGTCTGGACTACTGGCAGGCCAGTCTAGTACCCACATTCTTTTAAAATGAAACCACATTGTGGTAACACGTGGCTTGGCATTGTCTTGCTGAAATAAGCGGGCGTCTATAATTGGATTGCAACATATGTTGCTCCAAAACCTGTATGTACCTTTCAGCATTAATGGGGCCTTCATAGATGCGTAAGATGTGCATAGTATCACAGATGCTGGCTTTTGAACTTTGCGCCTATAACAGTCCGGACGATTATTTTCCTCTTTAGTCCGTAGGACAGGACGTCCACAGTTTCCAAAAACAATTTGAAAAGTGCACTCGTCAGACCACAGAACACTTTTCCACTTTGCAGCAGTCCATCTTGGATGAGGTTGGGCCCAGCAAAGTCGGCAGCGTTTCTGGGTGTTGTTGATAAATGGCTTTTGCTTTGAGCCCATTTGGTGATGTCCTTTACACATTGATGTCAGTTTTTGATTCAGTACCGCCTGAGGGATCATGCAGTAATTTCTGCAGATTCTCTGAACATTTTGATGATATTACGGGCTGTAGATAGTGAAATCCCTAAATTCCTTGCAATAGCTCATTGAAAAATGTTGTTACTAAACTGTTCGACAATTTGCTCACGCATTTGTTCACAAAGTGGTGACCCTCGCCCCATCCTTATTTGTGAATGACTGAGCATTTCATGGAAGCTTGTTTTTATACCCAATCATTGCACCCACCTGTTCCCTGTTCGCCTGCTCACACGTGGGATGTTCCAAATAAGTGTTGGGTTCTTTTTTGCCACTTGTGCCAGCCTTTTTGAAACATTTAGCAGGTATCAAATTCCAAATGAGCTAATATTTGCAAAGACTTACATTTTACTAGTTCAAACGTTAAGTATCTTGTCTTTGCAGTCTATTGTAGGATTTGCAAATCATTGTAGGTATAAAGACAGCTTTTGTCTTCTCGCCGGGAACTCATGTAAACACAAGGTTTTTTGATAACTTGATACAATTATTCTAACAACTTCCCTGTTTATCCCCTCTTAACAACACTGAAAAACCCACCAGGTGAACAGCTGATTTTACTGCTTCCAGTGCTCACGTAACCTGACAAAGAATGTACAAATGTAGTACAGCGCTAAGACCGTAGTAGCCATAAACGGCTTCTAAAGCAGGGGTGCTCAAAGTGTGGCACAGGGGCCATCTGCAGCCCATAACTCCTTTGTCATTGGCCCAATAGACACAAAAATAAAAATAAAACTCTTGCAAAAAATGGGAAAACATATGTATGTATGAATGTGTTAGTGCATTGGTAGATTTTGCCTTGATTTTTGGCTGAGACCAGGGATCTTTGGCTCAAAGGTTGGTGACCACTGCCTTAGTAGGTTTTCATCACTATTGCATGCATGTGTGTACTTACAGGAAGTTGAGCAAGAAGGTTGAGGAGTGTGAACTTCCCAGCCAACCCATGTTGGAGTGGCTCTGTCTCAAAGTGCTGGGAGCGGCACAATTAATGATCTGCACAATGAAACGCTGCAGCAAAGGTTTTGTGTATCCTTTTCAGATGTGGTGCAAAACATGACATCTATGTTGGACATTTTGGTTGTTGTTGTTTGCATTATCTCTGTAGTTTCCCTTCCTTTAACAATTGATTCAGCTTGTCAAGGCAGCACATGAAGTTTGAGTTCGTCATCCTGAATATGGTGATAACCAGCATGTTCAGTCGTTTCTGGTGAGTCATTGTCGACTTTTTTGAGTTTGTTTCAACGTAAACGTGTGCCGAACTGTAACTTTACTTGTTAGTTGCATGTTGTTTTGGATCCGCCTACATCAATGAAACAGCATGGTTTATTTGTTTCCCCTCAGGGTGATTTTCAGAGGGATCCTGGCCAGTCTGTGCTCTCTCTATCGGCAGCTCTATGATCTCCGTGGCAAAGTATCCGACGCTAAGCCCATGCCCTTCCTCACAGACTACTGTCTGCCAGCAGACGTGGTTGACTTTCTTGGTCCTTCTGACGCATCTTTACTCCCTGCAAAGCACAAAATTCAAGTTAAAGCTCAGAAGGGGAAAGTTGAAAAACAAAAGCCTCCAATCAAAACAAACAACTTGGGGCCGACGAGGAAGATCAGAGAAGACCTCGGCGTTGCTGTGCAAAGAGGTGGGTCAAAAACTGGCCAACATGAAGGCATTTTTCATACTCTGCATGCATTTTGACAAGCGCAATCAGAGCACTTTATTGCTTCCTGCAGCTACCAGTCCTAGCAAGCAATGCCTCTGATTCTGCTGCTATTGCCTGCAAACGTCATCCCCTAAACCATTAAACAAAGACTTCAGTGGAATTTGTCTAAATTTTGGTCCCATTGGACCAAATCAAATTTTCCATACATTCACATGCATGCTGATATCCTCTGCTGTTGCCATTTTTTACAAAACATAGCATATACCTGCAACATATATCTCACAGTATAAATGGCCTACTCAGTGGCCTAGTGGTTAGAGTGTCCCCCCTGAGATCGTTAGGTAGTGAGTTCAAGCCCCGGCCGAGTCATACCAAACAAAGACTATAAAAATGGGACCCATTACCTCCCTGCTGGGCACTCAGCATCAAGGGTTGGAATTGGGGGTTAAATCACCAAGAATGATTCCAGGGGGTGGCCACCGCTGCTGCTCACTGCTCCTCTTACTTCCCAGAAAAAAATTTCCCCACACCCCGTGTGTGTGTGAGTGACAATCATTGGTACTTTTTTTAGGGTGTCGCAAAGTAAAAAAAATATTTTTGTAGCACTAAAGACCAAAAAATTTGGATTGGAGTACAGTCTTTTGTTATATAAAGTAATGTTATAGAATAGAATAGAAAGTACTTTATTGATCCCTGGGGGAAATTCAGCACCACAGTTCGCACACAATAGACAATAATAATAATAAATAATATATAACATATATTATATATATATATATATATACTATATAATATATATATTTATACTATTTAGACAATAATAATAATAAATAATATATAACATATATTATATATATATATATATATATATATATACTATATAATATATGAATAGTATAAATATATTCTACATATATTCTACATTTAAGTGCAGTCAAGGAACATATGCATTATACAGTCTGATGGCTGTCTGTATGATTATAGGAAATTAAGACCTAGAACTTTTTTCAATACATTTAGACTTTAGGGGTTAATAACATGTTTGCAGTGCAAATGTTTGGCTCTCACGCAGCCTCAATGTAACCTGTTGTTATTATTATTATTATTATTAATACCACTTAAATATTTTATAAGAAACAACAGTACAAAAAATGCATTGGTGATTATTACGAATAAAATACTTTTTTTATAAGAGAAACAACTGTACACAAAACACATTCATTGTGTCAATAAAAATAACCTTGCATGCATGCCAATTGCCCACAAGAAACTTTCAGTGATGTGTCAAAATTCCTGTCATCAAACAAAACTGACTGAATGTCCATCCATCCATCCATTTTCTACCGCTTATTCCCTTTCGGGGTCGCGGGGGGCGCTGGCGCCTATCTCAGCTACAATCGGGCGGAAGGCAGGGTACACCCTGGACAAGTCGCCACCTCATCGCAGGGCCAACACAGATAGACAGACAACATTCACACTCACATTCACACACTAGGGCCAATTTAGTGTTGCCAATCAACTTATCCCCAGGTGCATGTCTTTGGAAGTGGGAGGAAGCCGGAGTACCCGGAGGGAACCCACGCATTCACGGGGAGAACATGCAAACTCCACACAGAAAGATCCCGAGCCTGGATTTGAACCCAGGACTGCAGGAACTTCGTATTGTGAGGCAGACGCACTAACCCCTCTGCCACCGTGAAGCCCCCTGACTGAATGTCTGCTTTGGAATACTTGATAAAATAAATATGTATAAAGGATGAATACGTTTGGACAAAGGACTTGGCAGAAATTAGTTTAAAATGTGAACATGTTTTATTTATCCTTGCAACCGTTCTCAGTCACGTTGGAGCTGACACTCGAATTAGTCAAATATTCTCATTAAAATGTAATTTATATCAGATGTGATGTTACTTAGCCCTCTTAAAATAATATTTTTTTGTTGTTTGACGTAATAGGCACTATTCTAAAAATATCGCTGCCTTTTTTTTCGATTCGCCATGTCTGTTGTTGACTGTCCGACACAGGACCTTTTAAATAATCACCATATTCATGAGCTAATTATCATGACCATTAATGGATGACTGTGGGAGGACACTGGGGAGGAATTATTCCGCGCTCAATTGACTGCAGGTGTGATTTAATGAGCTGAGTGCGTACAAGTGTGCTCAGCATACTTTTTATATATCTGAATTTTTTGATGTGTACATACAGTACATCCTAAAATTTGTACTTTCGCGCTGTTTTACATTCAGTTCCTCGCACACTTTTATAAATGATGTGCCAGAAGATAGCAGAGCACAAATAATTCCCTCACTGTCATGACAGATTTATGGTGCTTGACAAGGAAGATTCCACAAATGTTGCCAAGGGGAGGTATACCATACTGGTGAGACCCCTACCCAAAAAGACAGAATGGTTCAAATTAAGCATCCAACGTCGTAATGTGCAGTGTTAGTTAGACTGATGCAACCCGTTTATATACATTTGTATTGTATTGTACAGAGCTAGGTCACATCATTTATATTTGTATACAAAGCATATTCTATACAGGTGTGTCATCTGCCGGATAATATTACTTAAAAGTTATTCTCGCGAATATTTTCTAAAAAAATTTTAATAAACATGCACTCATTTCTATCAATAATTTTACAATTAATTAGATTTTGTAAATATGTTGAGCAATAATATATTAATTATATTAATGTGTAATATATTAATAAGATATTAATATAATAATAAATGTGATCAAAAGTCCGATTACAATGGAGCCAATAGGAGTCGCTGTATTATGCCTATGAAAGCCCTTAAAAACCTCCAAACACCTCTATTAAGGTTTTATATACATGATGTAAGTGTATATATACAGTATGTAGTAACCGGCACATTTATATTTACAATTTTTGATCATTTTAAAAATATGCTGCACAATAATTACAGAAACACATTACAGTGTTTACTTTTTTTCCTACTACATCACTGATTACTGCTCACTGCAGACTTAATGAGAGCCAACAAACATAATAAAACATCACTTGCAGTACAAGGTCTGCTGTCATTAGGATGCCGACTGATAGAATATTCTGTTCTCGTTTTAGATGAAGAATGACTTAATAATCCTTGCGGTGAAAAGGGGGATAAAATCAAGCGTCTTTTTGTGTCGCTCTGGCCGGTTCCAGGGCTGTCAAAGTCTACCAACTTGTCGGAATACGTCCTCATTCTTTTACTATCCAGGTGAGAGACATGATTTACAATAAACTTTCAGGAGAATAGGAAGCCCCTTACCACTCGATTAAGTAAACATTGGCACACACACACTAGTGTTATAAATAATTTGTCTGCGTTAACGCTTATAATAACAATATCACTTATATTTGGTTAATATTCAAGTCATGAAATGTACATGGAGTATTTTTTGGCATTTTTTTATTTTTTTTATTTTTTTATTGGGTTTTACGGGTGGAATAAAGGACCTCCCATTGGCTCCGCGATAAGCAAACTTTTATTTACCTTTTATGAGTTGGAATGTTGTTGTTTGTTTGTTTTTTTTTTAAATACGTCCGTCATCATATCTTTCATAATGATTGTGAACAATAGGCACAATTCCAAACAAGTGCAGTTCCCCTTTAAGGATGCACAGTTTTTTGCTGCCAGAACACAAATTGGAAAGCAATCTGCAATGAACGCGTCGTCGATCCATGGTGCTTAGTCGCTCCTAAAATTACTAATCCTCACCACCATGATGGAAAATAAACACAAATTATTCTCAGTAACATTGCCACTGGAGGACTTGAGAAAACGGAATGGCAAAGCATGACACAGACTCCAGACTCCATACGGAAGCGCTAAAAACTACAATATGGCTGACGTGGAAAAAACGCTGTCAAAGTGGAGGCATGTAAAAAAGGATGCCTACAAAACGGCGCATCCCAAAAGAAAGCGCCTTGAAGACAGTCCATCAAACATAATAATCCATGCATCGTTTTGACAAAGGAACCATTACCTTTTATGTGGAACACAAGGAAATGTTTTAAGCGTAGAAAGAAAATCACGATTAAATCACCGTAATTTGGAAGTGTGACATCCCACAGGAGAAGAAAACATTTAAACATTGTTTCCAATGACCTGTAATTGCTGTCAATATGTCGTAAAAGAAGTAATTTTGGGGCTCTGTTGTTGACCGATCTGAACTTGCATTCGCTCTAACACGTGCAGTATATTGTACTGTCATTGCAGAACTGGAGTTTGACTCGGACATCAAACCTATTCAAAACATTTTCGGGAATATACCAAAGGTATGTAACTGGACAACATTCACTATTTTCTGCTATGTTAAGACTGCTGCTTCTCTAACCAGTACATCATTCTTATATCCAAGAAGAAGATCCTCCCAAAGGAAAAAAAGAAGGATGAGAAGAAACAGATGTTGCAGAGACAAGTAAATCAAGTCTCGACGTTTAAAGACATGGCCTCCTGTCTCGAAGAATTGATCCTGTGGTGCAAGTCCAAGAAAACGAATAAGCGTGAACGCCTCCTAACCTTCCTAAGGTTGAAGTGCCGTCGGCTGAGAGGACTAGAGGCTGCAGGTTACAAGTAGGTATATTTTACACAATTGTTTGGTTAGTTTGTCAACAGAGGTTGATCATCTTCATTTGCAGAGTGCAAAAGAAGTTAAAGACATTCAAACAAGAAGCTTGCCAGGCCTTCTGCGGCGTCCCAGGACCAGTGCGGAAGACCTGCCCGCCTGCTGGAGCTTGCAGAAGACTTGGTCGCCTGAGAACACGTGTGTGGACCCTCAGGATGCAATTCAGGTCACCTGAAACGAGAAGGCATGTAAAAAGGAAACAAAGGCAGAAGAAATGTGTGTCATTGGGACTGTTGATGCAGGATGGCGGGTTAAGCGAAATGGACAAAGCAACCGCATGCACGGTTGACTCTGGAAAACATGACGACATTGATGAAATATTTGCTTGTGTAGGTCTGTGATGATTTTTCATGGCGGTGCCGGAAAAATATGGATTCACATCCAAATAGGTATTTTGAAAGATTCTGACTCAATTCATCATTTTAACAGGCCTTATAGGCCAAATTATACATTGAGCTAAATGTTTTAAAAATAATTGATTCTGATTTGACAATCGGAATCAAAATGAATCATGAGTTGTAAGATTTACACTCCTTGTTTTTAATCCATACGGTTTCTACGTTGCCTAAAATGTGCCAAATTGTTGGTAGAAGGAGTCTATCGCAGTTGACTTGGGGTGGTAGATCGTGTACAATCATTATCACCTGTTAATCGCAAAGGCACCGTTCACATTGCAGATCAATTACCAAAGATTTTCCACATATGTGACCTGTAATAAAAAGTACAATTCCGAATGTATTTTATTTTTTCCAAATCAGACCCAGGTCTTTTTCATATGGTTATAAATCTGACTGCAGTCTATGATCAGGTCACATAATCCCATCTATGTGGCTTGGAAAGCAGCGAGGCAGCTCACTTCAATGTTCCACCGGTCCTGTCTCCGACTTCTTACCCACACATTCTTTAGAACAGACGACACAGCAAGTGCCTCACAAACCGTCATAGTCAAAATTATTGCCCCCTTTTTTCCTTAATCGCTTATGGAAAAATTATCTGGTCAAAAATAATTTGGTTGCACAAAATTCTGGAAAATGCCTAAAATATGCCAGGTCAGAGATCTTCCAAGAATTGCGAACTTCATGGACATTTTGTTTACATTAGACACAAAACTAAGTAAATTAAACTAATGAAATATATACAAATTTCATAATATCTGAATTGGATATCATTGCATTGTGAACGGAGCCAAAGACAAAAATGACCATCCATATAAAGTAATATTGCTCTGCTCTTATGGCTTTTAAATTATTTTCCGTTAAATTGAAGTCATTAATGATGGAAATATTTTCATAGTTAAGGCATAAGAACTCTGTTTATTACCTTCTAAATCAGGGGTGTCAAACTCAAATACAGAGAGGGCCAAAATTTAAAACTGAACAAAGCCGCGGGCAAAGGTTGAACAAATTAACCTTTTAGGTGGTAGTGTGTATTGTAGCGTCCCGGAAGAGTTAGTGCTGCAAGGGGTTCTGGGTATTTGTTCTGTTGTGTTACAGTGCGGATGCTCTCCCGAAATGTGTTTGTCATTCTTGTTTGGTGTGGGTTCACAGTGTGGTGCATATTTGTAAAAGTGTTAAAGTTGTTTATACGGCCACCCTCAGTGTGACCTGTATAGCTGTTGACTAAGTATGCTTTGCATTCACTTATGAGTGTGTACAAGCTGCTTATATCATGAAGCTTGGCCGGCACGCTGTTTGTATGGAAGATAAGCGGACGTGACAACAGGTTGTAGAGAACGTTAAAGGCATTGCCTTTACGGCACGGCCCCCAATATTGTTGTCCGGGTGGAAATTGGGAGATGTTCACGAGAATGGTTGCCCAGGGAGATTTTCGGGAGGGGCACTGAACTTCGGGAGTCTCCCGGGAAAATCAGGAGGGTTGGCAAGTATGAGTATTAGCGGTGAATGCGGTGTGACAGCGGCAAATTTGGCCCGCGGGCCAGAGTTTGACACCCATGTTCTAAATGAATGTTTCCAACATTATGAGGAAATAATACCATTTAGTTCCTGTTTCACTCTTTTCCAATATGTTAATGCTATATGAGGCTGAGCCAATCACTGGCCACGATACTGAACAGCACCCGCTGATTGGTTTGGTTTCATCTCATGGTAATGACTACTGTTTTTAGTGAATTTTGCAATTCTTAAGCCTGAAAGTTCTTAATTTAGGGCAAAAATTATATAGGATATGCTTAAAAAATGTGCAATGTGGCGATGGAAGTATCTACCATGGTGCCTGGACATTCAAGTTCAACGTTATCTGAAAGCGCTCTAAAAACATTGTTCCCCAAATGACATATACACTATTATGACAGTAATTATGTATGTAAGGCCCCCGAAACACCACAGTTTAACATGTAACACGCTTTTTATCAAGAAAAACTTGTATTGTACTACAAGCAAGTACATTAGTATTTTTAAGTATGAGCTAAAATTTGAATTCCGTGGTTTTTTTTTATTACAAAGTCAGGGTGCATTATTTCAAAGTGCATAACTAATAAAACTGAATTTTATTTTATTTTTTTAAAGGGGTTATTGGAAAATATTCTCACTGTAAAGGGCCCGTGGTCCCAAAATGTTTGTGAACCCCTGTAATAAACCATGTAAATGCAAAGCATCCTGTGTTTTTCAAAATTTGGGGTAAACTTTTGTGTCCAGTTTTCCTATTGTTTAGGAGGTAAATGACATATCTGAAAACATCGGCACAATCGGTCTACTGCCGCAACATTTTTAAGAACAAAAATATTAACATTTTTCACGCTATCAAAAAACAAGTCACATAAGCCTAGACCAATGTTTTTCAACCACTTTGCGCGTGGGAGGTTATCTAATTCCACCTATTTGGGGTAAATGTTTTTTGCAAAACAAGTAATTGTAGTCTGCAAATGATGTGTGTTGTTGAGTTTCAGTGCTGCCTAGAGCTCGGCAGACTAACCATGTAATACTCTTCCATATCAGTAGGTGGCAGCCGGTAGCTATTTGCTTTGTAGATGTGGGAAACAGCAGTGTGAAGGTGAAAAGGTGTCTAATGTTCAAACCAAAAATAGACAAAAGTTGAGTGCCCCTTGAAAAAGTCATTGAAGCTTTTGGGTAGGCTATGCAGAACGAAACCATAGATGAACTGGCTACAAAGTAAATAAAACCCGAAAGTTGGACGACAGCAAAGACTTACTGTGGATTAAAAACAATGTACATCCGAACATGACATGACAACCAAAAAGGGCCCCACAAATAAAGGATTATAACAACTGAAATATTCTTGATTTTGGAAACAAAGTAGATGCGGGAATTATCGCTCAAAGGAAGACATGAAACGGCTATAAAAAATACCAAAATAAAAGAAAAAACACCAAAATAGGAGCGCAAGAACTAAAACACTACACACAAGACAACTGCAAAAAAAGTCCAAATAAGTCAGGACATGATGTGGCAGGTGGTGACAGTACATATACTTTGAGACAAGAGCTATAGTAATGCATGCCTGGTTATAAATAGTTTAAAGTCATTTTTACTGTCAACAGAGTTTCGTTTTTGAAAAATTTCTGCTGGCAGTATTTAACGCAAAAAATGCATCTTGGCTCAAAAAACGTTGAAAAACACTGGCGTAGAGCAGTGGTTCTCAACCTTTTTCAGTGATGTACCCCCTGTGAACATGTTTTTAATTCAAGTACCCCCTAATCCGAACAAAGCATTTTCGGTTGAAAAAAAGAGATAAAGAAGTAGAATACAGCACTATGTCATCAGTTTCGGATTTATTAAATTGTATAACAGCGCAAAATATTGCTCATTTGTAGTGGTCTTTCTTGAAGTATTTGAAAAAAAAAGATATAAAAATAACAAAAAACTTGTGGAAAAATAAAGAATTGATTCCTGCAGTCCTGGGTTCAAATCCAGGCTCGGGATCTTTCTGTGTGGAGTTTGCATGTTCTCCCCGTGAATGCGTGGGTTCCCTCCGGGTACTCCGGCTTCCTCCCACTTCCAAAGACATGCACCTGGGGATAGGTTGATTGGCAACACTAAATTGGCCCTAGTGTGTGAATGTGAGTGTGAATGTTGTCTGTCTATCTGTGTTGGCCCTGCAATGAGGTGGCGACTTGTCCAGGGTATACCCCGCCTTCCGCCCGATTGTAGCTGAGATAGGCGCCAGCGCCCCCCGTGACCCCAAAAGGGAATAAGCGGTAGAAAATGGATGGATGGATGGATGATTCAATAAAAGTGGGTGACATTGTTATCACCAGGAAGGATGAGATCGCCTACCTAGGTTCCATTCTAGAGGCTAATCTTTCCTGTGATAAAATGGCAACCAAGGTGATCAAAAAGGTCAACCAAAGAACAAGACTCCTCTACAGAATCTCCTCTCTGGTTAACAAAAGCACCTTGAGGATTCTAGCGGGAACTCTCATTCAACCCTTCTTCGATTACGCTTGCACCTCCTGGTACTCCAGCACCTCCAAAACCCTCAAATCTAGACTCCAAACATCCCAGAATAAGCTAATCCGGTTACTTTTAGACCTCCACCCCAGATCACACCTCAATCCAACCCACTTCTCCAAAGTGGGCTGGCTCAGGGTGGAGGACAGAGTAAAACAACTTGCACTGAGCCTAGTCTATAAAATCCGCTACACCTCTTTGATACCGAAGTACATGTCAAATTACTTCCTTAACGTAAATGACCGCCATAACCACAAAACCAGGGGGAGCTCCACAAACCACGTTAAACCCAGATTCCGATCTAACAAAGGTCTTAACTCATTCTCTTTCTATGCCACATCAATGTGGAATGCACTCCCAACAGGTATAAAAGTGCATCTCTATATTCCTTCAAAACCGCTCTAAAACAACACCTCCAGGCAACTTCAACACTTTACTAATACCCTCCTCCATTCACATCCCATCTCCCCGGATTATAAACAACTCAAATGTACTTCTAATGTATATTCTTGTTCTTATACTATCTGAACTCACTATGTTCTCTGCTGGCTGTACATATCCTACTAAATAAGACCTACACTGTTTCAATGTCCACATTTCTCTGTTGATGCAATTGTTGATGACTGAAGTTCTGATATCAACCAAAGCTCCTCATCCCACCCCCCGGATTGTAAATAATGTAAATAATTCAATGTACATACTATGATGATTAACTTGTGTGATGACTGTATTATGCTGATAGTATATATTTGTACCATGAATTGATTAACGTGGACCCCGACTTAAACAAGTTGAAAAACTTATTCGGGTGTTACTATTTAGTGGTCAATTGTACGGAATATGTACTGAACTGTGCAATATACTAATAAAAGTATCAATCAATCAATCAATCAAATTATAAATAAAGATTTTTACACATAGAAGTAATCATCAACTTAAAGTGCCCTCTTTTGGGGATTGTAATAGAGATCCATCTGGATTCCTGAACTTAATTCTAAACATTTCTTCACAAAAAAAGAAATCTTTAACATCAATATTTATGAAACATGTCCACAAAAAACTAGCTGTCAACACTGAATATTGATTGCATTGTTGCATTTCTTTTCACAGTTTATGAATTTACAAAGAATTACAAAAATATATTTATAAGAGATTCTTGAATTGTTGCTATTTTTAGAATGTTTAAAAAAAATCTCACCTACCCCTTGGCATAATTTCAAGTACCACCAGGGGTACGCGTACCCCCATTTGAGAACCACTGGCCTAGACGACTAGGCGGGTAACTGCAGTCTTCCAGCCACTAAGTGGCAGTATTGTGCTCGGGTAAAAGCCGAGTAAGAGCATGCCCGCTGACGATGAGGACGGTCAGCCATTACATCCGGTGGGCGGGGCTTCACGCTGAAGCGGTTTAGTGTTTTATTCTGGAGATCAATGCATGAATCAGTCAATTCACGCCAGCTTCCAGATAACATCAACCAAAGGCAGAAGTACAAATCCTGCATTGGTAAGTTAATATAATTATGTCCATGCTCATTGAAGTGGTTGTGGGTGAACAAACACAGGCAACGTCACATTCAAATAAGAATAATCAGAATAATATTTTCCATTTATTGTTTATGTGTTAAGTTTCATTTGGTTCTGTGTCAAATTGGCTCTCCAGGTAGTTTATATAGGCTCCGACACCACGTTACTCATTTTATATTTACACGTTTTTGTCAATATATTAGTTTTTGGACACTTTCAATGTAATTGTATCCATTAATGTTCGTGTATTTGTGTTTAATTTTTTTGAGGTTGTGAACGTTTAGTGTTTAAAAGTTTCCCTGAGTAGGTGACGCGCCCAACCTTTATTATGTCGCTCATGTGATCTCACGTTGAGTTAGTAGATAACTATTTACATATTTGTCAAGGTAAAAGTTCATATATGTGTCACTTATGTCTCACTCAAACATTTATTAAGTTGATAAGGATGTTGTATCAGCTTTTTAGTTCATCGTGCTTGAGATTTTAAACCTCAGTTGTTGTCAGTTGTTCAAAGCAGTATTTTAGTGTAGGGCACATTCTGCAAAATTGATAGTATTGCAAAAAATTAAATAAAACATTTAAAAAAAAGTGGAATGAGGTGAAATCTAATGAGGAAAATATGGCAATGTTGACACACAGCTGCCACACAGACAGTTTTTTTTGTTCCTTTTGTCTTTATTTTCTTTTTTCCATCCACCCATCCATTTTCTACCGCTTATTCCCTTTCGGGGTCGCGGGGGGCGCTGGCGCCTATCTCAGCTACAATCGGGCGGAAGGCGGGGTACACCCTGGACAAGTCGCCACCTCATCGCAGGGCCAACACAGATAGACAGACAACATTCACACTCACATTCACACAGTAGGGCCGATTTAGTTTTGCCAATCAACCTATCCCCAGGTGCATGTCTTTGGAAGTGGGAGGAAGCCGGAGTACCCGGAGGGAACCCACGCATTCACGGGGAGAACATGCAAACTCCACACAGAAAGATCCCGAGCCTGGATTTGAACCCAGGACTGCAGGAACTTCGTATTGTGAGGCAGACGCACTAACCCCTCTGCCACCGTCCATTGCTCAAAAAAAAAATGACCAAAAAAAATCTGTTATAATGAAATATTACTTAAAAATGATCACTTTAAAATGTTTTATGTGGAAAAAATATTGCATATGTTGTGTGGTTGCCATATAAAAACATCAAAGTTTTGGCATAAGAGCCGAAAACAAACAAAATAATAGTTCAAACTTAAATTCGACAGATATATCGGAAGTTGATCTTGAAATTTAAGTGTTGAAAGTAAAAAAAAACTGAAAAAAATGCATCACTTCATGTGTGGGGAACCTTTCGGATCCCAAATAAATTTAGTAGGATTTTATATAATTTTTCACTGTGATTACTCAAAAATATTAAATAATTAAAATCAATGGTGTCCTGCATTATTGATCTTTGAGGGCTATAATTGCTAAATAAAAACTCCTGAAGGAATCAATAAAGCACTATCCATCTATCTAAATACTGCATATTTCAGTTTTACTATAAAAAAAACTTAATTGTCTTTGACAGAAAAGGCATACGACCTTATTTGTTTTACTTTATATCAACCTCAAGTTGATATAGAGATTTACTGTAAGCATTAAATAAAAAAAAATAATTTCACTTATTTTTAACATTTTAGTGATTCAGACCCTCTATACTCCCCAGGAGCCCTAAGGATAAAAAAAAAAAATCATATATTTTGTTATGGTTTGAAAATGAAAAATATCAAAATGGCCCCCCGCGTGCTTAATTCTTTCCGTGTGCGGCCCTCTGTGGAAAAAGTTTGGACACCCCTGGTGTAGGGGAACTGCACTTTTTTGGAAGTGTTCCCGCCGTTTAGAATCCCTATGTGAAACAAGAACACATATTTTTTTTCCCCCATCCATCCATACATTACTTTCATTCTAAATCGTAAATAAACTTTAGCAAAAGTCGGCTAACACTTTAGCCAGTGGGAGTTGCATTATTTCACCTATAAAGTTTCATATACATATATTGTAATAACATGCACATTCATTATAACATGTAATACTTCTATATTTTGGTAATTTTTAGCATGCTGTGGCATATTAATTCCACAGACGTATCACTTTTCCCCTCAACAACAACAATACTTCAAATAATGCAGACTTAATTTGAGCCAACAACAATTACTTTGGTATAAATTATGATCTAGAACTAGAGATGTCCGATACAGCGCTTTGTTGTTAAAGCGACCGTCTTAACAAAGAGCCACCGCCTACACTAAAGTCTTTAAAAATTTAAAAAAAAAAAAAAAATGTGAGTATATATATATATATATATATATATATATATATATATATATATATATATATATATATATATATATATACACACACACACACATATATATTTTTTGTCCTGTCCAGCTGACTTTATTGAATGTATTTATAGTATCATTTGGTGCTAAAATAAAGCCTAAAACAAGCTGCTACGCTTCGTACTCCCTCTGCCTCTGTCAGTACATCTCTGCAGCACCCAGCATCGTCCCACCCACTCAACCATCTGATTGGTTACACGCAGAGCGGTAACAGCCAATCAGTAGTGCGTATTCAGAGCGCATGTAACCCTGGAAAGACACCACCTTAACGAACAAACATTCTGGGGGAAACACTGCGATATTATGGGCCTGCTGATTTATCGGTCGATAAATGTTTTATAATATAATATCAAAAATTATCGGTATCGGTTTCAAAAAGTAAAATATATGACTTTTTAGAAAAAAGGACGCAGGGAGAAGTATAGAGCACTAATAAACCTTAAAGGCACTGCCTTTGCCCGCCGGCCCAGTCACCGAATATCTATGGCTTGGCACACACTCAAGTGAATGCAAGCATACTTGGTCAACAGCCATACAGGTCACACTGAGGGTGGCCGTATAAACAACTATAACACTGTTACAAATATGCGCCACACTGTGAACCCACACCAAACAAGAATGACAAACCCATTTCAGGAGAACATCCGCGCCGCAACACAACATAAACACAGCAGAACAAATACCCAGTTCCCTTGCAGGACGCTGCAATATAAAAGTCTGCTTACAGCAGAGCCAAAGGGAGGTCTCTATTCCTCTATTCCGCCCGTAAAATACGATAAATAACCATCCAAAAACCGCCAACAATATTCCATTTACATTTTTTGACTTTAATATTAACCAAGTATAGGTGTCACCGTGATCACAAGCTTGCGTGCCAATGTTGACGTCATTGACTGATTAGCTGCTTCCTCGTTTCCTTGCTCGTCAAACTTTATTGTAGATTACAAATCTTGGATGTCACCTGGATAGTAGAAGGGTGAGGATGTATTCCGACAAGTTGGTACACTCTGGCAGTCAATTTAGACAAGACAGTCAATGGCGAGAACGACACGAAAAGATGCCTGATTCCACCCCCCTTTTATTTGCGAGGATTATGAGTCATTCTCCATCAACATGGGAATATATGAAAACCGTAGCAGTTAGCATCCTAATAACAGTAGACATTGTACAGTAAGTGATGTTTTGTTATGTTTGTTGGCTCTCAGAGTCTGCAGTGAGTAAAAATAAGTTATTTTTTTTTAAAAAGAGTGTTGTGATGTTTCTTTAAAATGAATGAGCCGCGTATGCTTACAGTGATCAAAATATGTAAATATTAAGTATGAAAAATGTGCCCGCTACTACATTTTTTATAAATACTTACATCATGTAGATAAAAGGGCTTTATAGGCAGAATAGAGCGGCTTCTACAGGCTCCATTTTAAGCAGACGTTTGATCCCATTTTTTTGCTATTTAGAATGCAATAAAAAAAAAATACATTCTTGTCTTTCATAATGATTGTGAACAATTGACAACATTTAAAAAAAATAAAAAAGTGCAGTTCCCCTTTACTATAAGGAGGATGGACTACAAGTTTGAGAAGCTGTGTGCTGAACAGATCCAGCTGTAATAAAACACTATGCATCAAGCTAAGTGCTTAACAAGATATACAAACTATGATATACATAATAAAACAATCACTTACTGTACAATGTCTGCTCTCACTGAGATGCCGACTAATGAGATGTTCATATCTTACCGTTTAGATGAAGATTTAATCATAATCCTCGTAAAGGGTTAAAAAAAACGAGCGTTTTTCTGTCTTTCTCACCATCTCCAGGTCTACGTTAAATTTCTAAGATGACCAACTTCTCGGTTTATGGTCACATCCTTCTGCTATAGAAGTGAGAGGCATGATTTATAGTCTAAAATTAACTTTCACCAACTCAGTGGCGATGCAGTATGTCAATATTGCAGCATAAGCTAGTTAGTGCTCAATGCACCGCTAACAATATCCATCCATCCATTTCCTACCGCTTGTCCCTTTTTTGGGTCGCTGGAGCCTATCTCAGCAGCATTCCGGCGGAAGGCGGTGTACACCCTGGACAAGTTGCCACCTCATCGCAGGGCACTTCTAAAAATATTTAGCGCTTAAAATAACAATATTGCCAATACTTGGTTGCCATTCAGTCCAATAGATGTAAAAGGAGTATTATTGACACTTATTATGGGCAGAATAGCCACCACATTTTTGCCGTATTGTACAATTTAGAATGCATAAACAAAAGCGTTCTTGTTTTACATAGGGCTTGTGAATGATAGGAAACATTGCCAAAAAAGCGCAGTTCCTCTTTAACAAAGCAGATACTACAAGGAAGTTACAACCGAATGAGGATGTTTTGTGAGTTTATCAACGTAAGGATCTAACTCATTTTACAAGTAAGCACAAATAATGTGGGCTAAACAAAACTGGTCCATCATGGCAAAATAGGGGATTATCGACCTTTTACTTGTAGTGACCATGTAATTTGGGCGTCTCTTGGCTTGTTAACATGATACCTTGGAAAAGTTATCTTATTTGTAGCCCAGATCAAAATAGGAAACATTTGGACAGTGTAGGGTAGATTAAGGATGCAAGAATGATAGATTTTGACTAGAGATCGACTTAGGGCTGGGCGGTTTTGGTCTTTTATTTATATCTCGATATTTTTAGGCCATTTCACGATACACGATATATCTCTTGATATTTTGCCTTAGCCTTGAATTAACACTTGATGCATATGATCACAGCAGTATGATGATTCTTTGTGTCTACATTAAAACATTCTTGATCATAGTGCATTATTATATGCTCATTTTAAACTTTCATGCAGAGAGGGAAATCACAACTAAGTCAATTGACCATAACTGTATTTATTAAACAGTTATTAAGCAGTTGCACAAACATTCACGTCTTTTCAAAACAAAAAATGCAAGATTGTCAGAGACGTTTTAAAACAAGCTGTGAGTGCACTTTTGTGCATGATGTCACTAAGCTGACATATCAAAACAACTCTAAATTAAAGTGAACTTTTTGCACATAACGCCACTGCAATAGTTTTAAACAAATAAATTGCACTTTTATACATGATGTCACAATATATTTCAACAACTATAAAATACAAAAATAGCTGCATAATAGTAAATCAAAGTGTGTATGTCCTTCGCTATGTGGTAGGTTACATCGAACGTTATCTCTTTCTGTTGTTGATTATTTGTTTCATACGGTGTTGATGTGAAAATGGAAGACACCATGCTCAATTGGGTCAGTGCTGGTTGCTTCGGCATTTTGTTGGTGTGGCACCGGCCGTAGATATGGACATGCAGAGTTTCAAGCACTCTTCACTCTCTTAGCGGGTGACTTTTCAAATGATGCTACAAATGATGCTACTTTTTGTACCAACGCTTTTGCCGCATAATTGTTCAGCATACTTGACACATTAGGGTTGTCTGTTCAACATCTTCCCGCTTGAAGCCAAACCACCGCCGGACAATGGACCCCCTGCTGTTTTTCTTGGGAATTAATTATTCTTCCTTCATTTGTTACCAGTCGCACCTTATTTCTCTCGTATTACCACTCGTTCCGCTTGCACCACACCTAACGTTACCCATGCCTCTACCTCTCTGCTGTACGAGAGCGTATGACGTTGCACGCGCGACAGTATGTGAAGGATGTAACAAGCTACGCTTGTTTTATCTCTCTGTGAGAAGGAGAGACAAGAGTGAGAAACACCTGAAGTGTAACCACCAGATATATCGAGTATATTCAATATATCGCCCAGCCCTAGATCGACTGATCTGTTTTTTTCAGGGCAGATACCAATTATTGCGTGAGCGCAGCAGTGAACGCTGAGCAGACCGGGGAAATAAATGAATGTCCTATCAGTTAGCAGAACATATTTAAGTATAATTATTGACAATGAGAGCAATTTTTAGTCTTAAATGAATAAAAAAACAATGATTTGGCTACAGGAAAAAGGTAACTTTTTTCATGCTGGGCAAACAGACCAGTGTTTGAGCAGTAATTATTACTATCTACTTCTCTCTTTTTTTTTAAACTAAACACTTGTATCATTCGTGTACTGTATGTGTACTGTAGTTCTGTTATATTTGTAAAAAAAAGCAGATACCGTTATACGTCAAAATAATAATAATAATTAAATAAAGCGTTTTTTTATACACTAGACACTCAAAGCGCGCACATAGAAGTGAGACCTATCATTCATTCGCTACACATTCACATGGTGGTGGTGGTAAGCTACATTTGTGGCCACAGCTGCCCTTTGGACTGACGGAAGCGCGGATCGAACCTGGAATCCTCAAGTTGCTGGCACGGCGGCCCTGGCCGCTACGCTATGGCAAATGTTATTTGGCGCTAATAATCGGTCGGTCCCATAATTTGACTGTACAATTAATAGTCTTAATCACGGTTTCATGATTATTATGCATGGATTAATTTCACAACAAAAAATGTCTAAAATCCCAGAGATATTTCTTAGAGATTTTGATGTTATTTAATACTGCAGAAATAACAGTGATCAAATAATATTATAACTGTACAATATTAATGACATAAACAAAAGTTTTATTAATAATTAAGTAACAATTATGTTATCAATTTGAGACTTAGTTGAACTTCATTGTTGGCCCCAGTTAGTCATGTGGGTAATAAAATTAAGTGTTTTTGTCATCAACTGCCCTCCATGCCTATTTATTAATTTTTAATAATCTATTCTATGCTCCGTTAATAACTGGAATGCACATAATTAGATTCCGAGGTAAAGTGCTAGTATTCTACTCACTCCTGAAGTTATGTTAGTGTTTTACACTCTCTATAATGACTTAAAAGGTATATAGTTTAGTCAACACTGACCGAAAAAAAGCAATCTGTAACACCAAATGGTCATTGAATGAAACTCACACCAGGAGCACCAGTTGCTGTTTGTGTACAATGAACCGACTGAGCTAAGATACTGACACGTTTATATTTCACTCTTTACCATCTCAGTTCTTCAGTAACTAAGTTGGCACTAACATGATTAAACTCAGTTCTTATTTCTGATGATCACTTTGGGGTGTAAAGCTCAATGGTAATCCTGTAAATGGTGCACCGTATTGGCAGTAGCAGAGCATTTAATCCCGACTTTCTTTTGGCAGGTTTTGGAAATGGGTGAGCCATCATCTACAATGACTCACCAGTAATTTTTTAAGTACTCAAAATGTTGCCAAACTGCCGACTTCTGCAGTTTTTTTAGTGGGTAAAGTTTGCTGCTTTGTCTTGCTGTCATTTTAAGCTAATGGAGCATACTTGCGTGTCTCACGATAGGTAGGTATAAGCGCATACACCTTAGGTGTAACTTTGTTTTCATTATAAATAACAAACCAGCATAATATCCATTCGTAACATGTGAGGAGGACTGAAACACAGTGTTGTGGAGTCAGCAAATAAATAACCGTAACTTTTTTAATCACGGTTATTAGTAAAACCAGTTATTCGTTGCATCCCTCAAGCAGATCAGGGGTCCATAGGGCGGGGCCCAACTAGGCCTTTCTGACGAAAAAAAAAAGGGGATTACCGATTGACTCAAATATATCTGTGGCAGGTTGGGGGGGTTGTGGGTTAGATGATGTCATAACTGACAATCAGTGTTTATTTTGTTGATGTAGTTATTGTTATGGTCTTATTTCCCCCTGACTAAAATGAGACAATGACTAATCAAAACCAAATGCCCTTGTTACTTCAAATTACTGTTAATGTATGAACTACTGATATGCTTTTGGTATGCTTTTGCTGTGCTATTAAGGTCATTAAAGGTCTACTGAAATGAGATTTTCTTACTTAAACGGGGATAGCAGGTCCATTCTATGTGTCATACTTGATCATTTCGCGATATTGCCATATTTTTGCTGAAAGGATTTAGTAGAGAACATCGACGATGAAGTTCGCAACTTTTGATGCTGATAAAAAAGCCTTGCCTGTACCGGAAGTAGCAGACGATATGCCCGTGACTTCACGGGTTGTGGAGCTCCTCACATCTGAACATTGTTTACAATCATGGCCACCAGCAGGTAGAGCGTTTCGGACCGAGAAAATGACGTTTTCCCCATTAATTTGAGCGAGCATGAAAGATTTGTGGATGAGGAAAGTGAGAGTGAAGGACTAGAAAAAAAAAGACTATACAGTGGGAGCGATTCAGATGTTATTCGACAAATTTACTAGGATAATTCTGGAAAATCCCTGCTTATTGTGTTACTAGTGTTTGACGGGTGGTGGCGATGCCCATCTCTGCCTTTCGCAAGGGACCCTCTTAGAAACATGATCTTTCGAAAAAATTGCTGCATAACACACTGTACTTTGTGTGTGTGTGGTCCAATCCAAACATGTTTGCTTGACCGCTCTGTTCCATAGTAAAGCTTCACAGTCATCTTTCGGGAATGTAAACAATGAAACACCGGCTGTGTTTGTGTTGCTAAAGGCGGCCGCAATACACCGCTTCCCACCTACAGCTTTCTTCTTTGACGTCTCCATTATTCATTGAACAAATTGCAAAAGATTCAGCAACACAGATGTCCAGAATACTGTGGAATTATGGCATAAAAACAGACGACTTATAGCTGGGAACAGTGCTGGAACAAAATGTCCTCTACAATGCGTGACGTCACGCGCACGCATCATCATACCGCGACGTTTTACCAGGATACTTCCGCGCAAAATTTAAAATTGCAATTTAGTAAACTAACCCGGCCGTATTAGCATGTGTTGCAATGTTAAAATTTCATCATTGATATATAAACTATCAGACTGTGTGGTCGGTAGTAGTGGGTTTGAGTAAGCCTTTAAAATTACATGTTTTATGAAAGATGGGAGTTGCTGTGACAAAATATTGGCATAAAGGAGCTCAGATAAAAACAGTGCACCAAATGGTGCAAAGTAGGTCATAAAATGCCAGTAAACTATGATACCAACTCTTATATGACTCTCAAATGGATTAAAAGCACATGATTACCTCTCACTACTGCTAAAGATGAGGACTTTATTCAAACGAATGATAGAAACACGGCATAAGAAGAACATTTTAACACAGTCGGGTGGATAAACTTTATGATGTAGATATTGAAAACATTTCTAAAAGATGTAAAGCAAAAAAGGACCAACTGCATCATTCCTGACCATTAGTTCATGCTACTTTTGTGTTAAATGCTTTGCAGGTAGCTTGAATAAACTTGTTTTCAAGAAAACTTTATAATTCTTTTTTATCTTTTATACTTCTTATTATAGTCAACTAGGTTTACTGTAATTTTAGCTGACTAAAATGTTGTGAACTGTCGACTAAATTAAAATCAAGTTTCAGTTTGAGCATTAAAAATCTTGTCTTTGCAGTCTATTCAATTGATAATAAGTTGAGAAGTATTTGCAAATCATTGTATTCTGTTTTTATTTACGATTTACAGAACGTCCCAACTTCACTGGTTTTGGGTTTTGTAAAACATGTTTTGTAAATAATTGAATTGAATTCAAATTGCTGAACATTTTGGAAATAAGGGTTCTTATTTGATTTAAAAAAATGTATGCAAATAGATTTATTTCACGCTGACATCACATAGGAAACAAAGTTGGGGCGCACACAATCACATTGTTCATGCTCGCCACTGCAAGGTGTGCAATAGAGTACTATAAAACTCCCATTTCCCCCAACAAAACTCTACCATTCCCACCTGAAAACGTTGCAGTGCAAACAGGGCTTCTTATGCATGATAAAATCAATGCCAGTATCTGATGCGACATTGGGAATATTTTTCAGTCAGCGACAGTTGCTGTCAACACAACAGCGTTATGGAAGTGATAAACAGTACAGTACTCTGGCTTTTCGCCATTCCCTGACATACAGGCACCAGAAAAAGGCCAGTTTTTACAGGTTGTGTAAAAAAAAGATACACATTAAAGGGGACCAGCTGCATCCATATTTTATTCATCTCATAGTTCCTGTAGGCGGGGGTAGTTTTGCTGTCCGATGGTGCAAGTGGATCAAATGATTTACAGAAAAAAATGGCAATAAACAACAGTCTAGATTGTTTATTAAGTGAGATAGTTATGTTAGAACAATTTCAAGCAAGCACTAGCCTGCCCGTAATTCAACCAGTTTGAAGCTATTGAGAATTGAAATTGTGTCAGCCGAGAAATTTATTTGAATGTCCTCATAGTTACTGATAAGACTGGCTTCTCTAAATTCCAGCTGCTTTATCACTCCCATGTTTTCCTAGTAAACTGTGTTCATTGCATAAAACACAGCAGTTTAGTGGGTTTTTTTTTTCTGGTTTTCTTTTGTAGATCTCATTACACCGTAACAACAAACAATTAGTAAGAGAACAAGGTTGTGTTGCCCCTTTTTAACAGCTGTGTCAGTTTGAAGCCAACACTAACAGTGTCGGGCTGTTGCTCTTAATCAGAGGTCTCCGACATGCGGCCCGCGGGCCAATTGCGGCCCCCACCTTAATATGAAAGTTTAATGTTAGTGCAGCCCGCAAGTTTTAAATGAATAGAACTTGACAGCGTTGTGTTATTTGGGTCCAAAATGGCTCTTTCAACGTTCTGGGTTGCCTACACCTACGTTAGTGGAAAAGCGGCAAATGAATGAAAGCGACAGAGACGTTGCCATGGAGACAAGGGTTTTCTTACGTGCCTGGCTGCAGTCACACCGCGACACCAGTCCGTCAGTAATAGCAGTCCCCGATAACCTGGACCAATTCAAACCGTTATTTGTTTTTTTTATTGTTCAATTTGCATTTCCTCACACGATGAACACTACATATATATTTCTATGTGACGCCGGATAACACTCCGGGAGCCGTCACTTTTTTGCGCTCGGTATACCGGTTCTTTCCCGGCTATTATCCGCCGACCTCTGTGTTGCTGTTGGGAGGAAAAGCGGAACGACTCACATTGCGGAAATAACATTATTCTCCGTGCGTCGACTAAATACAAATGTATTCCACAACCTCAAACATGTCTTTTTCAAAGCCTTGCAGTGAAGAGAAGGGTTAGTGATGTGCAAAGAAAATTCCAGGAAAAGTGGGGAATGCAGTATTTCTTTGTTGAGCACAAGGGCACCCCGACGTGTCTTATATGCACAGAGAAAGTTGCGGTGCACAAGGAATACAATTTGAAACGCCATTTTACAACTAGACATGCTGAGGAGTATGCAACATTTTTTTTTAAGAAATCTTTTTTTGTGGCCCAGCCTCACTTGGATTCTGCATCCAGTGGCCTTCAGGTAAATTGAGTTTGAGACCCCTGCTCTAGATGTAAATTCTGCATCTAGTGGCCCTCAGGTAAATTGAGTTTGAGACCCCTGCTCTAGATGTAAATAAGCATGTATTGTCTCTTTTCAAATAAAAAAAGATAGAAATATTCCGCAAAGCCACTAATATACTTTAGTTGTTCACAGGAATAAATGAACAAAGATGCACAACACCCTCTATCTTTGTAACCAGAAGGATGTATTTGGCAGTTTGGTCAGTGTGTGGAGTAGCGAGGGTATCGTGATTGCCTGATTTGCTCAAAGACTCCTGTGTAAGTCCCCTAGCTTGGCTTATTAGTATTCATGGTGGGTCATTTTGCTTCATTTCTGCCTTGCTTCTTTAAACTATTTTTGTAAGAGGGACTAATCTGGTACTAACGTGCTAATATTATTACCACATCTGTATTTCTCATGACACATAATCTAAAGAGATACAATACAAGAGCTGTTTCCTAGTTGAATATTCCACTCACTTTTTTGTCTGTCAGAGAAGTGATAATCGCAATTGATGCAGTGGAATGTGTTAGGTCATTGTAATGCTGCGAGATCACTTCCGCTTGGGCTATTTTAACAGATAGTGCATGAAGAAAACTTGAAACTATTTTATGGAGATTTCCTAGTGCAGGGGTAGGGAACCTATGGCTCGCGAGCCAGATGTGGCTCTTTTGATGACTGCATCTGGCTCTCGGACAAATCTGAGCTGACACTGCTTAACACAAAACGTAATGAATAATTCTACTTGTAATCAAAGTGTTAAAAATAACGTTCAAAATATAAAACATGCTCATGCATTTGAATCCATCCATCCTTTTCCTACCGCACTTGTTCAAGAAGTTGCATTAAGGTTAAGAAGTGATTTATTTATTATTGATTAGTTTAGGGTTTGCCCTCCCGGGGGTTCTTCAGACCACCAAGTACCGACATGAGAGCCTGTTTCAGGGTTGCAGTATTTTTGAATTTTTCAATAAGTTTCTCCGTTGCTTTCCAGCAATTGTCTTTTTCTCTTTTGTTCTCGCTCGCACTCTGGCTCCAGCCCCAACCCCTGTCTGCCCTCCTGGCTGCTGCTTATAACAGAGCGACAGGTGATTAGATAACAAGGCCCAGGTGGGCCTTTTACGCACCTGTCGCTGATTTCGAGGCCGGTCCTGCCACACCCTGCTTCGCTGAAGGACTGAAGGCCACGCCCCCTCCACAGTTAGCTTCAGAATAACAATGTTATTACAAATATTAAGAGCGCTATTATACTCTAGAAATGTTGGCTTTACTTAAAAATGCACACGTTTAGTTGTGTTCGGTGTTAAAAAAACGTATTATATGGCTCTTACGGAAATACATTTAAAAATATTTTGATTCTTGGCTCTCTCAGCCAAAAAGGTTCTCGACCCCTGTCCTAGTGGATTGTGTGATGGTGAGCTGGTCAGGTCCTTCTGCAGCAAAGTAAACAAGGGTATGTCCACCACCATGTTTTGTAGTTTGTATGAGATTATTTTACCCAAATGCCCCAGATGTTCTGGGACCTCACGTATTAAAAGTGCGTATGCACAAAAACCTGGCGTACGTACTGTTTTCACGTAGGGCTAATGATGAAATACCTCGATATATTTAGGCCATGTCACGATACACGATATATATCTCGATATTTTGCCTCAGCCTTGAATTATCACTTGATGCATATAATCACAGCAGTATGATGATTCTATGTGTCTACATTAAAACATTCTTGTTCATACTGCATTGATATATGCTCTTTCTAAACTTTCATGCAGAGAAAGAAATAAGTCAATTTACTAAAACTGTATTTATTAAACATTTATTAAGCAGTGGCACAAACATTCATGTCATTTCCAATACAGAAAGTGCAAGATTGTCAGAGACATTTTAAATCAAGTTATAAGTGCACTTTTGTGAATGTTGTTACCAAGATGACATATCAAAACAACACTAAATTAAAGTGTACTTTTTGTACAGAACGCCACTACAACAGTTAAAAACAAATAAAGTGCACTTTTGTGCATGATGTCACACAAGATATTCCAATAACTGTCAAATAAAAATGAGCTGCATAGTATGTTCCTGCGGACGTTATCTCCTTCTGTTGTTGTCTTTTTTTTTTTTCCATACGCTGTTTATCTGGAAACAGTTGCTTCGGCATTTTGTCGGTGTGGCTTTGGCCGGAGATGTTGACATGCACAGTTTCAAGCACTCTTTATTCTCTAGCGGGTGACTTATCAAATGATGCTACTTTTCTAGAAACGCTTTTGCCGCATAAATGTTGAACATATTCCCGCTTGAAGCCAAGCCACCGCCGAGCGGTGCTGTTTTTTTGGGGGATTAATTCCTATTCCATTTGTTACCAGATTCGCACCTTCTCTCTCTCGTATTACTACCCGTACCTCACCATTAGCATCACAGCTAACGTTACCACGTCGCTACCTCTCTGCTCCGCGAGAGGGTATGACGTTCCACACGTGACGTGTGTAAGAAGGTGTGCTTGGTTTACGTCTCTGTGAGAAGGAGAGACAAGAAAGAGTGGGAAATGCATTTAGTGTAATGCCCGCAGCTAAAAGCAACTGCGTGAGAATGTATACTTGAATATCACGATATAGTCATTTTCTATATCGCACAAAGACAAACCCACGATTAACCCACCAATTATTGCTTTTAAAAACGTTCTCTATTCATCTTTTAATGAATTAATATTCGATAGATTTGACAAAACAGTTGCAATAGCAGAGTCAATGTCAAACCGCCATTGTTGTTTGAATCGATGAAATCTCGGCCAGCGATCCTGATTGGTTTATTATTATTTTTATATCTGGAAGGAGTTTGAAATGCCTTTGAGCCCAGATCCTTTTGTGGAGCTAAGCGAACTACAAGGGTCTGGCGAGAGTCAGGTTAGAGATTGGTAGGTCGTGAGTTCAAACCCCGGCTGAGTCATACCAAAGACTATAAAAATGGGACCTGGCTTGACAATTGGAATTGGGGGTTAAATCAGCAAAATGATTCCCGAACGCCGCCCAGGGGGTGGAACTAGGGGATGTGTCAAATGCAGAGGGTAATTCCACCACCTAGTGTGTGTGTGACTATCAGTGGTACTTTAACTTTTAACTTTTAAAGAGTCAAGTAAACATTCTTAGTTGCAGTGTAAGTTTACTGCAGTTCTCTTATTATTTAAGGAAATGAATTAGGTTGAATCATGAGTTGTTGTAAGATTCATATTCCTAGTAGAGATGTTAGTAATATGGTGAGGGAAGTCCCATGCATCAAGGGGGACTCCCGGGGGGTCAAGGCCGATCATAGCATAACTCAGTTCATGACCCAGGTCTGAGTCAGTCCTGACTCATCTTCATGAAGAAGTTTTAAGTTTATTATTAAACTGAGAGACGATGTGGTACCTGACTCTCTTATCTCCTTGTTTATACATTATTATCAATATCGAAGAATCTCCCCATCAAAATGTTGATATCCGGCAACTTTTATCAGACTAGGAAACACCTTAGATCAGGGGTAGGGAACCTATGGCTCTAGAGCCAGATGTGGCTCTTTTGATGACTGCATCTGGCTCTCTGATAAATCTGAGCTGACGTTGCTTAACACGATAAGTAATGAATAATTCCACCTGTAATCACAGTGTTAAAAATAATTTTCAAAATATAAAACATTCTCATGCATTTTTAATCCATCCATCTGTTTTCCACCGCACCTGTTCAAGAAGTTGAGTTAATGGTAAGAAGTTATTTATTTATTATTGGTTAGTGTGGGGCTTGCTTCAGACCCCCAAGCACCGACATGAGAGCCTGTTTCAGGGTTACAATATTGTTTTATTTTTCAATAAGTCTCTCAGTTGCTTTCCAGCAATAGTTTTTCCAGCCCCAACCCAGTGTCTCCAGCTGGCTGCTGCTTATAACAGAGCGACAGGTGATTAGATAACAAGGCCCAGGTGGGCCATCTACGCATCTGTCGCTGCAGGCCCGCAGGCCACGCCCCCTCCACAGTTAGCTTCAGAATAACAATGTTATTACAAAGAATAAGAGACCTATTATACTCTAGAAATGTTGGTCATACTTAAAAATGCACGTGTTTAGTTGTGTTCAGTGTTAAAAAAAATATTATATGGCTCTTATGGAAATATATTTTAAAATATTTGGCTTTTTGGCTCTCTGAGCCAAAAAGGTTCCCGACCTCTGCCTTAGATCCTTGTAACGCTGGGTACCGAGTGTTACATTCTTTAGACTTACTGAAGTTGCAGGGTTGTCACAATAACAGACTTTTTATGTAGTCGATACGAATATCTGGGAATTTCCCAGATTTGCAATACTTATTCAATTTAAACTGAACCCATGTTGTTTTACATTGTTTTACATTTACATTCACTATCTTATTGAACACTGTTTAAAACTCTCAAGTATCGAAGAACGCAGTGGTTCAACATCTGGCATTCTTTTGCGCTGAGTGAGTGCTCACAGACTAAGAATTCATGCAGCGCGCCAACAAAAAAGTGTTGTACTATATTCGATACAAACAATACTGAGAAAGCAGGTATCAATGTAATTTTGTGGGTGTTGGTATCATAGTAATGGTTCTTTTGACAACCCTAATACCTATCCTCTACAACTGTTTCCATCACACAACATATTTTTTTTTTTACATTTGGGTCGTCGTAATTTTTAAAATGATGTCTTTTGCAGAACTGACAACTCAAGAAGGGTTCAAATGGAAAAATATATGTAATGTGCCTTACATAATGGTCTATCTTACAAATTGCTTGTATGGCACCACAGTTAGTCCAATGTTGTTTCTGTCCTCTTTCAGCATTATCAGCGTAGGGCCG
Source organism: Nerophis ophidion (assembly GCF_033978795.1). Taxonomy (NCBI): domain Eukaryota; kingdom Metazoa; phylum Chordata; class Actinopteri; order Syngnathiformes; family Syngnathidae; genus Nerophis; species Nerophis ophidion. Next base: position 17,028,315 of record NC_084623.1, read on the forward strand.
TGCATCTTCTAGTGGTGTGTTTTTTTTTTTCCCCCAAAAGGGGGTTTTGATTAAATTCTGTAGCCAGACCTGCACAGTGTTATTTATATTTCAAGAGCTCAGCAGCCCAAGTGGTCCCCTCGACTGCCCCCTCCTATTCTAAAGCTCCACATTCCCAAGAGCAGACCAGCACTCAACAAACTCATCTTCCATATTATGTAGGTCAGGCCTAAATAGTATGTCCAGTTCCACCATTGTGCACCAACTGCTGGTTGTATTTCAAACATATATTGAAAGACCCTCACTCAGCAAATTGTAAATTTATTTCTTGTTTAATTGATTAGATTTTTTACTTTATGTACAAATATTTTTCCTTTGTGCACATGGAAGTGGGTCACATTTTAAATAATTTAGCGTGAGACCCTCTCCACAGCTCATTGCGGACTATGGCACATGTTTATTCAGCGTGTGTGTATGTTGAAGTGGGCATCCTGTCCTCTAAACCCTTTTACTGACCTGCTGTGATAACAAAAGCAGGAAGAGCAGACAGCGGACTTGCTTCCTGGTTAAGGAGAGAGGAATGATGGTGCCACATCCTCAGCACCATTCTGGTCTTCACAATAGTCTGTTCACATAATGCAAACCATGTGCTCCTCCGTCGCCCTTTTAGACAACGTTGTGCACTGTGACCAATAATGGACTTGATGCCAGAATCCCTGAAATTTCACTTATTGGAATTTGGTTGTAGACTAGGCCAGTGTTTTTCAACCTTTTTAAGCCAAGGCGTGGTTTTTTCTTTGAAAAACACCACCAGCAGAAATCATAAAAAATGAAACTCTGTCGACAATAAAAAGTTGTTGTCGCAATTGTTGGATATAAATTCAAACCATAACCAACCATGCATCACTATAGCTATTGTCTCAAAGTAGGTGTACTGTCATGATCTGTCACATCACGACGTGACTTATTAGGAGTTTTTTGGTTTTTCCCGTGCGTAGTGTTTTAGTTCTTGTCTTGCGCTCCTATTGTGGTCTCCTGCTGGCCCCGCTATGGACTGGACTCTCACTATTACGTTAGATCCACTATGGACTGGACTCTCACTATTACGTTAGATCCACTATGGACTGGACCCTCACAATATTATGTTAGATCCACTATGGACTGGACTCTCACACTATTACGTTAGATCCACTATAGACTGGACTTTCACTATTACGTTAGATTCACTACGGACTGGACTCTCACTATTACGTTAGATCCACTATGGACTGGACTCTCACAATTACGTTAGATCCAGTATGGACTGGACTCTCACTATCACGTTAGATCTACTATGGACTCGACTCTCACTATTACGTTAGATCCACAATGAACTGGACTCTCACTATTACGTTAGATCCACTATGGACTGGACCCTCACAATATTATGTTAGATCCACTATGGACTGGACTCTCACACTATTATGTTAGATCCACTATAGACTGGACTCTCACACTATTATGTTAGATCCACTATGGACTGGACTTTCACTATTACGTTAGATTCACTATGGACTGGACTCTCACTATTACGTTAGATTCACTATGCACTGGACTCTCACTATTACGTTAGATCCACTATGGACTGGAATCTCACAATATTACGCTTGATCCACTCGACATCCATTGCACCGGTCGCCCGGGGGTGGGGGTCCCGCATCTGCGGTCCCCTCCAAGGTTTCTCTTCGTCCCATTGGGTTGAGTTTGCCCTGATGTGGGATCTGAGCCGAGGATGTCGTTGTGGCTTGTGCAGCCCTTTGAGACACTTGGGATTTAGGACTATATAAGTAAACATCGATTGATTGATGTTTTGGTGGCTTTTCCTGTTTTGTTGGTATTTTCCTGTTGCAGTTGCATGTCTTCCTTTGAGCGCTATTCCCCGCACCTGCTTTGTTTTAGCAATCAAGAACATTTAAGTTGTTGTTCCTATCTTTTTTGTGTGGACATTGTTAATTGTCATGTCATGTACGGATGTACTTTGTGGACATTGTCTCTGCTCCACAAAGTCCTTGCTGTCATCCAGCATTCTGTTTATGTGTACTTTGTAGCCAGTTCAGTGTTAGTTTTGTTCTGCATAGCCATCCCTAAGCTTCAATGCCTTTTCTTAGGGGCACTCACCTTTTGTTTATTTTTGGTTTAAGCATTAGATACCTTTTTACCTGCACATTGCCTCCTGCTGTCGCCTGCATATTGTGATCACGACAAACCATCGTCGTCTCACACGACCTGTTCCCGACACCTACAAAGCAATTAGCTACCGACTGCCACCTACTGATATGGAAGAGAATAAAATGGTTACACCGACACACTGGTTTGCAAAAAATATTTTTAACCCAAAGAAGTGGAACTACATAATCTCCCACGGCATACCAGACTGTGTCTCACGGCACACTACAGTGTATGGAAAACACTGGACTAGGCAGAAGCTTTGATAATGTCAAGTAATGGCAAGTAATAGTAACTACATCTCTTTCTGGCTTATTTTTGGTTGTGTTTTATAGGAATACTTCACTATGACTTAAATACATATACCGTATTTTCCGGACTATCGAGCTCACCGGTATAGTAAGCCGCACCCTCTAAATATTAAACTAAAGCAATATTTAGCCATATATAAGCTGCACCGGACTATAGGCCACACATATATACAATGTAAAATGATTTTTTTCTACACAGAAATATTTTGTTAATGTTTATATACATACCTTGACTGTGCCTGCAACACGGCAGTAAAACGGCTGATCAAACAAAACAGAAATCACCGTCATGCACCACCAGCTGCAGCTGCTGAACCTCGATTTACAATCCGCTACACAGACTCAAGCAGATTAGAGAGCGAGCTTCTGCAAGCTAGTGTCTCAATTCGGGGGCTGCATTCTTCCATGGACCCAGCCCATGCGGTCGACAAAAGTGTGGGTCCTGCCCAGAGTCCTCCAGCACGAGTTGGAGCCATATGAATTGGGACGGTATGGCCTACGGGATACTTCCTGGTTACATCTGTTATCCTCACCCCAAATGTGCTGCTCAGTCGCGCAAGGTTGAATAATGACAAACCTTAGATAACATCGTCGACCCGCTTTTATTGTTTTTTATTTTAGAGGAAGCTGTTAACATCTACCGGCAGCGCCGCAGTCTGATTTTCTTGTGGTTGCAGCCGACTGATCTTTGCAGATGGTTGTGATGGAGATGTGTCCCGTGTTGACAAGAGTTCTAAAGCTGTTATTCCTAATTATTAGTAAATGATGAATGGATGGATTTATGTATTTTCATGCTTGTGAATGGTTGTTGTCGTGGGACATGTACCTTTTTAAAAACACAGACTGTCCAGAAAGAGTCCTCCCGGTCTATCAATACAGCAATCCTATTTCGCAGCTAATTTATTAAAATGTGATTATAATTTTGTCAAATTGCTTGCATTATAGCCAGTAATAGTAAATACTTGGATTGCATAATATTATGATTATATCAATATTTGCAATGAAGGGAGAGGAAATTAATCCCAACAATTACAGTTTCAGCACATGACTTTATTAATTTATATACCGTATTTTTTTGGAGTATAAGTCACTCCGGAGTATAAGTCGCACCTGCCAAAAATGCATAATAAAGAAGGAAAAAAACATATATACCCGTATCTTTCGGACTATAAGTCGCGTTTTTTTTTGTAGTTTGGCCGGGGGTGAGACTTGGCCAAACTCTGGTTTGGCTGGGTCTCACCCCCTGCTGGACTGTGGAGAAGACTGTGGTTTATAGTCCGAAAAAGTCGCATTGGAGTATAAGTCGCATTTTTGGGGGAAATTTATTTGATAAAAACCCAACACCAAGAATAAACATTTGAAAGGTAATTCAAAATAAATAAAGAATAGTGAACAACAGGCTGAATAAGTGTGCGTTATATGATGCATAAATAACCAACTGAGAAGGTGCCTGGTATGTTAACATAACATATTATGTTAAGAGTCATTCAAATAACTATAACATATAGAACATGCTATACGTTTACCAAATAATCTGTCACTCCTAATTGCTAAATCCCATGAAATCTTATCCCTCTAGTCTCTTACGTGAATGAGCTAAGTAATATTATTTGATATTTTACGGTAATGTGTTAATAATTTCACACATAAGTCGCTCCTGAGTATAAGTCGCACCCCTGGCCAAACTATGAAAAAAAACTGCGACTTATAGTCCCAAAAATACGGTAGGTAATAAAAATATTTTGTTTTTTAATGATATTCCAAAACTGGCATTTCTTTTGCTTTGTTGTTGTCCGAGTCCTCCTTGATTATTCTGCACAGTAAAAAAAAAACTACAAAATAACAAAAGTTGAACACAAGATCACAATAATTATTAATAGAAAAACACATTTTCAAATAACATGCAAATGTACACAAAACACAGCAAAAACTAATATAGGTAAATTGATGCACACGTTTATAATACTTCATTATTCCAGACACACATTATTTGAACATAGTCAACTTCTTGCGGTCTATCCATCCATCCACCCACAATAGTATAAAAAAATAAAGTGCACTTTTGTGCATGATGTCACACACAATATTTAAAAAGTGTGAAATAAAAATGAGCTGCATAATAGGAAATCAAATAGCAGTGCTGATACTTTTTGTAGCAACACTTTTGCCGCATAAATGTTGAACATATTCCCGCTTGAGGCCAAACCACCGCCAGACGATGCACCCCGTGCTGTTTTTCCTGGGAATTAATTCTTCCTTAATTTGTTACCAGATTCGCACCTTCTCTCTCTCGTATTACCACTCGCAACGCACCGTTAGCATCACATCTAATGTTACCCATGTACTCTCTGCTCGGGGAGGGCGTGTGACGTTGCACGCGTGATGTATGTAAGAAGGTGCGCTTGTTTATGTCTCTGTTAGAAGGAGAGACAAGAACGAGTGGGAAACGCATGCAGTGTAATGCCCGCAGCTAAAAGCAACTGTGTGAGAACATATACTCGAATATCACGATATAGTCATTTTCTATATCGCACAGAGACAAACCCACGATATATCGATATATCGCCCAGCCCTAACGCGAAGGGTACACAGATGTAACCTTTCTGCTAATGGGAGAAAAGGACACATTTGTGAACCAGATTCAAAGGACACTTCAGATTTTTTTAAATTTAGACAGCCTTTGCGCACCGCGATGACGTCAGCACCCCACAAATGCGGACTGCAAAGGATGCAGCCGCTGAATTGACACACAGCTAATGACTTCTGTTTTGTTTGATCAGCCGTTTTACTGCCGTGTAACAGGCATCGTTTGGAAACAATTAATGTGTGTAAATAAACATTTGCATAATCTTTCTGTGTAAATAACTCATTTTACAACATTGTATCTTTGCGGCGTATAGTCCGGTGCAGCTAATATATGGGGAAGAAAATTTAAAATTTAGTGGGTGCGGCTTATGCAATGGCGCGTTCTATAGCCCGGAAAATACAGTACATACAAAATTCACTCGTTATTTACTCCTTTGTTTAGGTTAAGAAATCAAATTAACTTATTCTGTTCTTCATGGTCAGTGTGACAATTACCAAAAAATACAATTTCTTACAAAGCAAACCAGCCAGCAGTTTTTTTACAATGCAGTAAATAACCTATTTGTTGCACATAATGCTTGACCTAATTGAAAGATATGGAAGTCAGGCGAAAGCAATTGACTTTATTGATTTCACCTTCTCTGGCACTAACCCATATTGTGCAGGTAATCAGCAACTGCTCCCTTCCTTTTTAAGTAGCCTGAATCAAGCCAATGATCGCTCTGTTACATCTTATCAAGCCCTATGTCTTCACAATGGGCGGATTTTAAAGTTGTAGAAATCAGGAGATGCTGGTGGTTCTAAGCTGTCCTCTGTTGCACACAGGTGGTGTCAAGAGTGCGGAGAAGTCTGCATCCCGGAGAGAAACCAAAACCACGTGAATGATGGCAACCAGTAAAAGTAAAAACCAGAGTTCACTTACTCTGCACAAAGTGATCATGGTGGGCAGCGGCGGCGTGGGGAAGTCCGCCCTCACACTACAGTTTATGTACGATGAGGTGAGTCGTCTCTTATTAGTCCAAGCAAGAGCAACAGTCTTAATATTGTTTTGTTTAACTACAATGACAAAAACTGTGCCCTTTTTACTAATCTTTTAGCACTGTTTTGACTAAAATGTTGCGACAATAATGCAGTCAAAGTTTATTTTCACGGCACGATTAACGTCCGTCCTGTGTATCGGAGCAGTGGAAAAGCAGCAGCGTTTCAGCAGATGTTGAGTCACAGGAACGAACAAAGAGCAGGAATGAGGAAAGTAAAATATATATTGAATGGCAAGTTTAGCATCAACACCAAAGTTATTTCCATGCAGATTTGCTGTGAGTTATCACCAGGGTTCCTATGGACCAGTCCGCATATGACGAGCAAATGTTTTTTTTCTTAAAGTAACACTAACTGGGTAACACATGGCACACTGACAAAGCTTGACCTATTGTTACTATAACAATCTACAAGGTTAAAATAGGTTGCTTCTCTTTCTTACCCTCCATTTTTCTGCATTATCTTGTACCTGTAGTTATTTATATGTATTATTGCATTTGAACAACTGTATTGTTGATAATAGAGATAAATTATTGGTATTGTTCATTATCAATAACGCTATTTCTATTGGTATTTGTAATGTTCCATTTGTAGTGTGAATATGCTCATTGTCATGTCTGTATTATTTTTTTCTCTAACTGGTTCTTTGCTATTACTTTTACCATCATATTTGTACATATCGTATGTGCTGAGGTGGCTCTATTGTTGTTGGCATCAGTGTGTGAATGGGTGAATGTGGAAATAGTGTCAAAGCGCTTTGAGTTCCGTAAAAAGTTAGAAAAGCGCTATACAAGTATAACCCATTTACCATTGTTGTTGTTGTTATTGGTTTGTTTGCTGTTGTTGTTTTTGTCTCTCTGTCTAATCCCCCTCTAATCCCCACAATTTCCCCCTCCGTCTTTGTTTTTTTCCCTTTCTATCCCCTCCTGCTCCGACCTGGCTGCACCAACTGATAATATAAATACATTTAAAGGCCTACTGAAACCCACTACTACCGACCACGCAGTCTGATAGTTTATATATCAATGATGAAATATTAACATTGCAACACTTGCCAATATGGCCTTTTTAGTTTACTAAATTGCATTTTTAAATTTCCCGCGAAGTGTCGTGTTGAAAACGTCTCGGTATGATGACTCGTATGATGACGCGTGCGTTTGCATCTCAGGTTGTAGCGGACATTATTTTCCAGCCCGATCCAAGCTATAAGTAGTCTGCTTTAATCGCATAATTACACAGTATTCTGGACATCTGTGTTGCTGAATCTTTTGCAATTTGTTCAATTAATAATGGAGAAGTCAAAGTAGAAACACGGTGTTTACTTGTTTAAAATTCCCGAAGGTAAAGCTTTACTATGGATCAGAGCGGTCAAGCGAACATGTCAACCGGCAGTTTTCGGTGAGAAAATTGTGGTAATAAGTCAGCTCTTACCGGAGACACCAGCGGAGCTTCGTCCTGCTGCATTGGTGACTTTCCTCAGAGACTCTGGCGTCAACACACCCGTGGCCACACCCCTCCGACTTCAGGTACTGTATAATTTCACTAAAACAATAGGCAGATAAGGGATTTTCCAGAATTATCCTAAAGAAGTATCCTACTTTTCTCTTTTGTAAAGTAAATCTAAACAGCCGATATGGGCATCTGCATCCACTATATGATTTGCCTGAGAAGCTGGAGAGGACCAAAAAAAACCAAAAAAAAAACAAAGTAACTTTTCAACCTTCATAAAATATTTGAATAACTTTTGAGATAGTACATCGACTAACAACTAGTTCAATGAAACCTCTGTCATGGCCTTAGGGGCTCTGTATTGCTCTCACTGGCACAAAGCAACTTTAAGGCGGGTGGCAGGAACCCTACCCCACAAAAAACTACAAACGTGCTGACTCGCTTCACGGATCTTTGGGACCTTAGCAGTCGATCGTGAACATATCAGAAAACGCCCACTCGCCTCGCCTCTCTCTTTTCAGCCACACCGAAACGAGCATTTCATGACATGCTCAAAAGTCATCGAGCTGCAACAATTCATTAAGGCTGGCTGTTGCAACGCATCGGACATTTTCTAGCATCTTCTTGCGTGGGAGGACTTGCATTTTGGGCGTGAATCATGAGAAAGGCGCCCAGAGTTTCTCCTTCCAGCAATGCAGTGCTCTGCTGGAAGTTCTGTCACGTTTTTTTACAAACTGTAAGGTTCCGTAAAGGTTGTGGCCAGTCTATCGATCACGGAGCCCTTTGTCATCATCATCGCTTGACCGCAACAGGAAGCTAACAAGCCAAATAATAGAGCCTGTGAACGTTTCCTCCGTATTACGGATATTATGTTGATTTAAATGCAAAAGTAAACATTGACTCCTTGAAGGCAGGAGTATATGATGAAACGAGGCTGCAGCTAAAGAAGGACTTCCCTGTTTATCCCCTCTTAATCACAAAGGAAAAACCCGCAACCTGACTCGCGTGTCCTATATGGAACCATAGCTGGTGTAAGGACTATAGTAGCCATAAACAGTTAGCTTCTACACCAGGTGGGCTCAAACTGCAGCACAGGGACCATCTGTGGCCCATGACTCCTTTGTCATCGGCCCTACAGGCACATTACAATAAACACAATGAGAAAAAAATAAATGTTGACATCAGCCAATAATAAAACAACAAAACTTTTGTCTTTAAAAAAAAAGTTTCACACATGACAGCTCAATTTTTGTTTCATCTGACATCACATGGACAAAGATAAGACCTTCTAGAGGGAAAGTTCTGTGGGCACATGAAACAAAAATGTTGCTGTTTGGCCACAATACCCAGCAATATATTTGGTGGAGAAAAGGTGAGGCCTTTAATCCCAGGAACACCAAACCTACCGTCAAGCATGGTGGTGGTATTATTATGCTCTGGGCCTGTTTTGCGCAGTTGGGTATTCCAACAGGACAATGACCCCAAACACACGTCAAAAGTGGTAAAGGAATGGCTATATTTTAGAATGGCCTTTCTAAAGCCCTGACGTAAACCTATGGACAATGCTGAAGAAACAAGTTCATGTCAGAAAACCAACAAATTTATATGAACTGCACCAATTTTGTCAAGCGGAGTGGTCAAAAATTCAACCAGAAGCTTGTGGATGGCGACGAAAAGCGCCTTATTGCATGAAACTTGCCAAAAGACATCAAATATTAACATTGCTGTATGTCTACTTTTGACCCAGCAGATTTGGTCACGTTTTCATTAGACCCATAATAAATTCATAAAAGAACCAAACTTCATGAATGTTTTTTGTGACCAGTAAGTATGTGCTCCAATCACTCTATCACAAAAAATAGGACTTGTAGAAATGATTGGAAACTCAAGACAGCCATGACATTATGTTCTTTACAAGTGTATGTAAACTGTTGATCACAACTGTATATGCGTACATATACCTATACAAAAATGGTAAATGGGTAGTACTTGTATAGCGCTTTTCTACCCCTTTTTAAGGAGCCCAAAGCGCTTTGACAGTATTTCCACATTCACCCATTCACACACACATCCACACACTGACGGCGGGAGCTGCCATGCAAGGCGCTCACCAGGACCCATCAGGAGCAAGGGTGAAGTGTCTTGCCCAAGGACACAACGGACGTGACTAGGATATACATACACACATTTATATGTATGTATATACCGTATTTTTCGGACTATAAGTCGCAGTCTTCTCCACAGTCCAGAGACCCGGCCAAACCCCCCCCCCCAAAAAAAAATAAAAAAATAATAATAAAAAAAAAAAAGTCTCACCCTCGGCCAAACTACAAAAAAACCCAGCGACTTATAGTCCGAAGAATATAGTATATATATATATATATATATATATATATATATATATATATATATAAATCTAAAGGAGAAAATGTGTTGCATCTGTGTGTGTGGGCTTTCAGGTTACAAAAAAGCTTAATCATAATCAATAAACAAATAATTGGATAAATCAATCAATTTGCTTTGTCCCGTGTAGGGTGTATGTTTTGATAAAAATTAACAAAAAAAACGTGTTTGTGATTATTTCTGAGTTAACTTTAGACAAAATGTGAACATTCGCAATTAAATATTTTAGTTGTTTGCCAGCCTTACTAAAATATATTTTAGTTTTAGTCATATAGAATTTGTATACATTGATTCAGTTTGAATAGTTTTAGTTGTCTAAATTTCAAGGAATCTCAACATGTTTTGGCATCAAGAAGCAAAATATTCACAAAAATACTTACATCACATTGTTAATCATAATGAATTGGTATTAAAAATTGTTAAGGTCATTTATAATATCACTGACTTAAAAACAAAAAAAATAAATAGTCTTTGATTACCAGGACTTGCTTCACCATATATATATATATATATATATATATATATATATATATATATATATATATATATATATATATATATATATATATAGTTATGTATCATGATATTGTAATATGTATCATTCCCAGTTTGTGGAAGATTACGAGCCCACCAAGGCCGACAGCTACAGAAAGAAAGTAGTTCTGGATGGAGAAGAGGTCCAGATCGACATCCTGGACACAGCTGGCCAGGAGGACTACGCCGCCATCAGGGACAACTATTTTCGCAGTGGGGAGGGCTTCCTGCTGGTTTTCTCCATCACCGAGAATGAGTCATTCGCTGCCACTGCAGAGTTCAGGTACTGTACCAACTGTGTGTGTGTGTGTGTGTGTGTGTGTGTGGGTGTATGTTTGTACCCTGTAAACCTCAAATGGTTTCAGTTCCATACTGTTTTGTCTGCTTTAAAAATAATCTTTTGATTTTCCTTTTTTTTTTGTCCCCTCAACAACCAAGTGACAAATTAATGGTACAAACCCTGTTTCCATATGAGTTGGGAAATTGTGTTAGATGTAAATATAAAAGGAATACAATGATTTGCAAATCATTTTCAACCCATATTCAGTTGAATATGCTACAAAGACAACATATTTGATGTTCAAACTGATAAACTTTTTTTTTTTTGTTGCAAATAATCATTAACTTTAGAATTTGATGCCAGCAACACGTGACAAAGAAGTTGGGAAAGGAGGCAATAAAAACTGATAAACTTGAGGAATGCTCATCAAACACTTATTTGGAACATCCCATAGATGTGCAGGCTAATTCGGATCAGGTGGGTGCCATGATTTGGTATAAAAACAGCTTCCCAAAAAATGGTCAGTCTTTCACAAGAAAGGATGGGGCGAGGTACACCCCTTTGTCCACAACTGCGTGAGCAATAAGTTAAACAGTTTAAGAACAACATTTCTCGAAGAGAAAGTGCTAGAAATTTAGGGATTTCAACATCTACGATATCATCAAAAGGTTCAGAGAATCTGGAGAAATCACTCCACGTAAGCGGCATGGCCGGAAACCAGCATTGAATGACCGTGACCTTCGATCCCTCAGACGGCACTGTATCAAAAACTGATATCAATCTCTAAAGGATATCACCACATGGGCTCAGGAACACTTCAGAAAACCACTGTCACTAAATACAGTTCGTCACTAATTTGTAAGTGCAAGTTAAAGCTTTACTATGCAAAGCAAAAGCCATTTATCAACAACATCCAGAAACGCCGCCGGCTTCTCTGGGCCCGAGACCATCTAAGATGGACTGATGCAAAGTGGAAAAGTGTTCTGTGGTCTGACGAGTCCACATTTCAAATTGTTTTTTGGAAATATTTGACATTGTGTCATCCGGACCAAAGGGGAAGCCAACCATCCAGACTGTTATCGACGCAAAGTTCAAAAGCCAGCATCTGTGATGGTATGGGGGTGCATTAGTGCCCAAGGCATGGGTAACTTACACGTCTGTGAAGGCACCATTAATACTGAAAGGTACATACAGGTTTTGGAACAACATATGTTGCCATTTAAGCGCCGTCTTTTTCACTGACACCCCTGCTTATTTCAGCAAGCCACATTCAGAACGTGTTACAACAGCATGGCTTCGTAAAATAAAGAGTGCACATACTTTCCCGGCCACCTGCAGTCCAGACCTGTCTCCCATCAAAAATTTGTGGCGCATTATGAAGCGTAAAATATGACAGAGGAGACCCCGGACTGTTGAACGACTGAAGCTCTACATAAAATAAGAATGGAAAAGAAATCCACCTTCAAAGCTTCAACAATTAGTTTCCTCAGTTTCCAAACATTTATTAAGTGTTGTTAAAAGAAAAGGTGATGTAACACAGTGGTGAACATGCCCTTTCCCAACTACTTTGTCTCGTGTTGCAGCCATTAAATTCTAAGTTAATTAATATTTGCAAAAAAAAAATCAAGTTTGAGTTCGAACATCAAATATCTTGTCTTTGTAGTGCATTCAATTGAATATGGGTTGAAAAGGATTTGCAAATCATTGTATTCCGTTCATATTTACATCTAACACAATTTCCCAACTCATATGGAAACAGGGTTTGTACAAATAAATTACGGATAAAGAACATAGCAGGCATATGAATCAGACCGCACTTTCCCAAGAATATGTGTGTGTAGGGAGGGAGTGATCAGGGCGTCTGCAGGAGTAAAGATCACCGCCTCTGTCCATGGTGCTGAAGACAGAGCACCATTAGGCGGGGGCGTGGCATTGCTGATGGCGAGACACAGCTGGCAGGTGATTAGATTTCCCAGGTTTCCCTGTTGTCTTTAACAGTAGCGGTCGGGAACAGCAGAAGGAGGAGGGTTGGAGAGTTGGAGAGAAAGACGACAGACTGAAAAGTCAAGACATCAAAAATACATTGATGGTTGATATACCGTGTTCAAATCTGAACGGCAGGCTCCGGTGAAAGTGTGATCAGCAGCACTCGCTCGGACGCAACTTCCACAGTGTGCTTGCTTAAAAATGGATGATTGATAAATTATCTTAAAGAACGGCAGCAAGATTAATCCAATTTTAATCACGTTTTTGGCTGCCAGGATTAAATAAAGTGATTGTCTGTGACATAAACATTAAAGGGGAATTGCATGTTTTGAATTTTTGCCTATCATTCCCAATCCCTATCTATGTCTTTTTTTTATGCATTCCAAGCCGGTAAATACGACAAGTACAAGGCGGCTAACATGGCTAATGTAATGCGGAAAATGGAAGTATTATATTGCGCCCATAGAGCCCTCGAAAAAACAATTATCTAGTAGGGACGGCGTGGCGGAGTGGGAGAGTGGCCGTGGGCAACCCGAGGGTCCCTGGTTCAAATCCCACCTAGTACCAACCTCGTCACGTCCGTTGTGTCCTGAGCAAGACACTTCACCCTGGCTCCTGATGGGTGCTGGTTGGCGCCTTGCATGGCAGCTCCCTCCATCAGTGTGTGAATGTGTGTGTGAATGGGTAAATGTGGAAGTAGTGTCAAAGCGCTTTGAGTACCTTGAAGGTAGAAAAGCGCTATACAAGTACAACCCATTTACCATTTATTTACTAATGATATCGTTATTATCAGCGCCAACACAGAAAAACTTATTTTTAACGGCGCCGTGATCAGAAGAGAGCTAACTAGCTTATGCTGTCGTATTGACTGATATTTGTAGCCGGTGAGCAGCTGCTGCTGCTGCATCGCCTCTGAGCTGGTGAAAGTTAATTTGAGATTATAAATCATGGCTCTCACTTGTAATACAACATAAACAAAGAAACTGGTAAACTTTAACATTCGATTTATGTCCGGAGATGGCAAAAAGACACTTATTTGCGTGACATCCCATCAGTCGGCATCCCAGTAAGAGCAGAAAGCGTACAGTAAGTGATTACTTTATTATTTTTTTAGTTTTTATATCTTGTTTAGCAATGAGCAATACTGCTACATGAGCCTTAATGATTCACTAAAGCTGGAGTTGTTTGGCACACAGCTTCTAAAACTTGTAGAGCATCCACTTTATGTTCAGGCTCAAAAAAAGAATATTCTGGATCATCATTCGTCCTAAAGTAGTCATCGTTGGCTCTCATGGAGTCTGCATGATTAGTAGTGTTGTTCTTGAAGGGAAAAACGTGATGCGGCTGTGAAATTAATACGCCGCTGTATTCTTAAAATGACTAAAATATGTAAATATTACATACATACATATATATTTGCAATACATATATACTTACAGCATGTATGTACAATGATGATGGAGGTTTTTTAGTATGTTTTATAGGCGGAATAGAGCGAACTCCATTGGCTCCATGTTAGCTAACTTTTCCTTAGAAGTTTTAAATGCAAAACAAAAGAAAAAACGTATCCTCTTTTTGCATAAGGATTGTGAATGATTGACAGCATTTTGAAAAAGTGAAGTTCACCTTTAAGTCTCTGTGGTATAAAAAGAGTAAAACATCAACACAGTGTTTGTTTTCCATTTTTTGTTGCAATCATGTGGTTTTTAAGGTTGAAGTTACAAGGAACACTTAAATCAGTTATTGCATCAACCTGTAGTTTTATATATTTTCAATGTTATTGGGAAAAAAATAAGCATCAAATAGGGCTGGAGGGTATGGCTTTTAATATCTCAATATTTTCACGATACATGATATATATCTCGATATTTTGCCTTAGCCTTGAATGAACACTTGATGCATATAATCACAGCTGTATGATGATTCTATGTGTCTACATTAAAACATTCTTGTTCATACTGCATTGATATATGCTTATTTTAAACTTTCATGAAGAGAGGGAAATCACAACTAAGTCAACTGACCAAAAGTGTATTTATTAAACAGTTTTTGAGCAGTGGCCCAAACATTCATGTCATTTCAAAACAGAAAGTGCAAGATGGTCAGAGACATTTTAAAACAAGCTATGAGTGCACTTTTGTGCATGATGTCACTAAGTAACATATCAAAACAACACTAAATTAAAGTTCACTTTTTGTACAGAATGCCACTACAACAGTATAAAACAAATAAAGTGAACTTTTGTGCATGATGTCACACAAGATATTTCAATAAGTGTCAATAAAAAATTGTTTAACGTGGACCCCCACTTAAACAAGTTGAAAATCTTATTCAGGTGTTACCATTTAGTGGTCAATTATAATCAAAAGCTGCACATTATCTCCTTCTGTTGTTGACAATTTTTTTCATAGGGTGTTGATCTGGAAATGGTTGCTTCGGCATTTTGTTGGTGTGGCACCGAATGTGGAGTTTCAAGCACTCCTTATTCTCTAGCGGGTGGCTTTTCAAATGGTGCCACATATAAGCAGTGGTGCTACTTTTGTAGCAAGGCTTTTGCTGCATATTTGTACAACATCTTCCCACTTGAAGCCAAACCACCGCCAGTTTTTCTTGGGAATTAATTCTTCCTCCATTTGTTACCAGATTCGCACCTTCTCGCTCTCGTATTACCACTCGCACCGCACCCTTGGCATCACAGCTAACGTTACCATGTCGCTACCTGTCTGGTCCGTGAAGGCGTATGACGTATGTGACTTATGTAAGAAGGTGCGCTTGTTTTAAGTCTCTGGGAGAAGGAGAGACAAGAAAGAGTGGGAAACGCATGCAGTGTAATGCCCGCAGCTAAAAGCAACTGCGTGAGAACGTATACTCCAGGGGTGTCCAGAGTGCGGCCCGCAGAAAAAATTTTAACGGCCCCACGGCACATTTTAAAAATACGATTTAAAAAATGTTTAAAATGTTAAAAGTGATATGAAAAAGCAAACGTGTGAAATGTAACAAGAAAATGTTGCAATGTTTACTCCAATAACACAAAGCTGCGATGCAGGCTTTTTCTTTATTTAAAAAATAATAATGAATCAAAATCAATGTCATTATGAATTATTTAGCTATTCAAGGCTCCAAGTACGTCACGTTAAATTTTCCACTTTGACACATTTTGGGGGGAAAATGTTGCATATTTTGTGTTTGCCACATAAAAACTGAGCTGTTTTTTTAAAGAAGGGCCTAAAATGAACAAACAAAAAACATAAACAACAATAAAACTTATAATTTACGGAAAGATCTGAAGTTTGATCTCGAGATTATTGTGCTAAAAGTAAACAGTAAAAAAATGTATAATTTATTTTTTTACACTTTAATGTGTAGGACCCTTTTGGATCCCCAATAATTTTAGTGTGATTTGTTTTTAAGTGTCATTGCTCAAAAAATAATAATTAATTAAAATCAATGGTGTTATTAGTTATTGACTTTTTTAAGGCTCCAATTATATAATCTCAAATATTCCACTTAAAAAAAATATTGGGTGATAATTGCATATTTTGGCGGCATAGCTCGGTTGGTAGAGCGGCCGTGCCAGCCACTTGAGGGTTGCAAGTTCGATTCGCGCTTCCGCCATCCTAGTCACTGCCGTTGTGTCCTTGGGCAAGACACTTTACCCACCTGCTCCTAGTGCCACCCACACTGGTTTAAATGTAACTTAGATATTGGGTTTCACTATGTAACGCGCTTTGAGTCACTAGAGAAAAGCGCTATATAAATATAATTCACTTCACTTGTGTTTTTTTCCATCAAAAAACAGGGTTTTCTTTGACAAAAATAGCATACAACTTAAATCTTTTAAATTATTATATTGACAGGTGGACCTAATGTTGATCTGGAGATTTAAAACTTGAATAATAATAAAACAAAATAATACTGAATAATGACAACATTTTTACATTTTTTTTACCAAAACCCTTTGGGGTCCCCGGGATCAAGCCTGTGTGGAGGCCTGAATGTATATTGGTTATGCATATATTGTATTGTATTTTAAAATAAAAAAATGTCAAAATGCCCCCCGCTTGCTTTGATTTTTCAGTCTGCCGCCCTAAGTGGAAAAAGTTTGGACACCCCTGGTATACTCGAATATCACGATATATCCATCCATCCATTTTCTACCGCTTATTCCCTTTTGGAGTCGCGGGGGGCGCTGGCGCCTATCTCAGCTACAATCGGGCGGAAGGCGGGGTACACCCTGGACAAGTCGCCCCCTCATCACAGGGCCAACACAGATAGACAGACAACATTCACACTCACATTCACACACTAGGGCCAATTTTTAGTGTTGCCAATCAACCTATCCCCAGGTGCATGTCTTTGGAGGTGGGAGGAAGCCGGAGTACCCGGAGGGAACCCACGCATTCAAGGGGAGAACATGCAAACTCCACACAGAAAGCTCCTGAGCCTGGATTTGAACCCATGACTGCAGGAACTTCGTATTGTGAGGCAGACGCACTAACCCCTCTCCCACCGTGAAGCCTATCACGATATAGTCATTTTCTATATCACCCAGCCCTAGCATCAAAACTTTGCTGCAATTACATTATAGTCTGGAACAATCGCCAAAGAAATGAGGGACTTCTTAAAAGAAAATCAACATTCCCAGCAAATGTCAACATTTCCAACGTTAGTTGCTTGCCTTTCGTATCCATGCTATTTTGTCCCAAAAAATTTTTGGAATGAAATTATAAAATGTGATGTGCAAACACAAGATTAGCGACCGCATTGGTGGAAGCACCCCCTGCGACTCCAAAAGGGACAAGCGGTAGAAAAATGGATGGATGGATTGTTGGAAGCAAATTGTGAGGGAAAGAAGTAAAGATGAGCACAATACTGCGTGTGCACAGGGAGCAGATCCTGCGGGTGAAAGCCGAGGAGGACAAGATCCCTCTACTCCTGGTTGGGAATAAGTCGGACCTTGAGGAGCGTCGGCAGGTGTCTGTGGACGAGGCCCGCGGGAAGGCTGAGGAGTGGGCCGTGCAGTACGTGGAAACGTCCGCCAAAACCAGGGCCAACGTTGACAAGGTGCTCACGCACACGCTCACTCTCCGCGCCCCGCCGCCGTCATGCCAAAGTTCCTCCTTCACGTGTCGTTCCAGGT
Organism: Nerophis ophidion; assembly: GCF_033978795.1. NCBI lineage: Eukaryota > Metazoa > Chordata > Actinopteri > Syngnathiformes > Syngnathidae > Nerophis > Nerophis ophidion. Next base: position 17,046,226 of record NC_084623.1, read on the forward strand.
GTTCTTCGACCTGATGCGAGACATCCGGGGGAAGAAAATGTCGGAAAACAAGGACAAAAACGGAAAAGGAAAGAACAAGAAGAACAAGAAGAGCTTCAGAGAGAGATGCTGTCTACTCTGAGTGCCTTGAAAGTCTATATTGCACAACTGCCAAGCCCGGAGAGAAAATGAAACAAAAATATTTTTTTATAGCCAAAATAAGGTTAGTGTCTCATTTTTTTTTTAATTCCAAGAATTTGGGCGGCCGTGCAATTGGAAGCTAATCACTGTCCTGACTGACTGCACATCTTCATGAACTGACTGCCTTTGTCTTGTCTTACTTCAAACACTAATTCTTCTCAGTGTGAAGCTATATTAACAGCAAATCTATTTTATTGGTAATATAAACCCTTTTTTTTTTAGCAACCGGAGTGTCGGTCGGCGCAAACGTGGCCAAATATTGACGAATGCCATTATGTTTGGAACAAATAAGTCAGGCAGTGTTTGTGCATAAGGTGCTCCATCATATTGATGTCACATGACCCTTCTCACCATTCCCGCCTTGACGGTCTTGTTTTCTATGACAGGTCAAGCTTTTTTGACAAACACGCACTACAAGGTCCATTTTCTAATTCGAGACTTGCTGACAACAATCAAACTGTTTTATAAAAGCTGTTAATGTACCTACTTAAGTGCTTCAGTGATCATACTTGTCCTCATTTTTATTTTATCGACAGAGAATATGTAATATTGAACATTCCTCGTCAATCATTCCCCATTTTCCATTTATTTCACACGACTGTGACGATGCTTTTTTTATGCCGTTTGCTAATTAAATGTTTTTTGTACAAATACTGGAAATTTGTTTTTTTTCATTTTATCAATCAATGTTTTTACCACATACTTGTATAGTGGTGTAATCATAGTACTAAGGGTGCACCATAAAAACGATTTACATCCGAACCACGATTCCTATTCATCCTAATTTTAAATTAATTCATAATATTCAAAAATATATGTATATATATTTGTACATAAAAATATATACATAAACATGTATATATGTATGTATTTATGTATATGTATATATATATATATATATTTATATATATACACATATATATATATATAATATATGTATGTGTGTATCATATACACACTAATATTTATATATATATATATGTGTGTGTGTATATATATATACTGTACATATACGTATATATATGTATGTGTGTGTATATTTATATACACACGTGTATATATATGTGTATGTGTATATATATATATATATGTTTATATGTATGTATATAATGTGTATATACATGTGTATGTATGTATATATATATATACACACACACATATATATGAATATATATATGTATTTATATATATATACACATATGTGTATATATATATATATATATATATATATATGTATATATATATATATATATATATATATGTATATATGTATATATACACACACATATGTGTATATATATACTATATGTATGTGGGTATCATTATATACACACTAATATTTGTATATATGTGTGTGTGTATATATATATATATATATATTGTACATATATATCTGGATATATATGTATGTGTGTGTTTATTTATATACACACGTGTGTGTGTGTATATACGTGTATGTATATATATATGTTTATATGTATGTATATATATGTGTATGTATGTATATATATATATATATACATATATATATACACACACATGAATATATATGTATATATAAATATATGTATATGTATATATATATACATACATATATGTATATGTGTGTATATATATATATATATATATATATATATATATATACACACCTATATGTATGTGTGTACACGCATTCATATTCAGAACTATTGAGCTTACCAGTATATAAGTTATTTTAATATTACAGTAAATTGTGATGATTGTATTTTATTGTGAAATAGCAGTAAATGGCTGTTAATTTTAAGGATATTCTTATTTTTATAGAAATTCTAACGATATTGCCATTTGTTGTAATGTTACATTAAATTTTGATGACAGTATTTTATTTTGAAATAAGAGTTAAGGGCTTTAAAATATATGAATATTGTGATTTTTATAGTAATTATTTTAATGTTACAATAAATCTTGATGAAAGTATTTTTCTGTGAAATAAGAGTAAATCGTGAAATACAGGGATATTGTCATTTTCATAGTCATTATTATAATGTTACAGTAAATTTTCATGACTATTTTATTATTAAATAGTTAAATGCTGTGATTATTAACATTATGTGTTTTTTTTTATATATTACAGTACATTTTGATGGTAGTATTTTATTGTGAAATAACAGTAAATGGCTGTTATATTATTATAAGGATATTGTCATTTTTAAAGTAGTTAGAAGGATATCACCATTTTTTACAGTCATTTGTTGTAATGTTGCCGGGAATTTTGATGACAGTATTTTATTTTGAAATAACAGTTAATTGCTTTAAACATAGGCATATTGTGATTTTTAGAGCAATTATTTTAATGCTACAGTAAATCTTGAAAGTATTTTACTGTGAAATAACAGTTAATCATTGTGAAATACAGGGATGTCGTCATTTTTACAGTGTTACAGTAAATTGTGATGAAAGTATTTTATTATTAAATATCAGTTAAATGCCGTGAATATCAATAATATTTATTTTATAGTCATAATTTTAATATTACAGTAAATTTTGAGGATAGTAATTTATTGTGAAATAACAGTAAATTTCTGTTAATTAAGGATATGGTTATTTTTATAGTAGTTATAAGGATATCGCCATTTTTTTACAGTCATTTGTTGTAATGTTACGGTACATTTTGGTGACTGTATTTTATTTTGAAATAACAGTTAATTGTTTAAAATTATAGGAATGTTGTGATTTTTATAGTCATTATTTTAATGTTACACTACACTTTGATGACAGTATTTTATTGTGAAATAACAGTTATATTTTAATGTACAGTAAATTTTGATGACAGTATTTAATTGTTAAATAACAGTTAATCGCTGTGAAATATATGAATATTGTCATTTTATAATCATTGTTATAATGTTACAGTAAATTTTGAGGACAGTATTTTATTATTATATACCAGTTAAACGCTGGGATTAGTATTAATATTTGTTATTTTTTTATTGTCATTATTTTAATGTTACACTCCACTTTGATGACAGTATTTTACTGTGAAAAAACAGTTATATTTTAATGTAGAGTAAATTTTGATGATAGTATTTTATTATCATATACCAGTTAAACGCTGTGATTAGTATTATTTGTTATTTTTATAGTCATTATTTTAATGCTAGACTCCACTTTGATGACAGTATATTATTGTGAAATAACAGTTATATTAATATACAAAGTACATTTTGATGACAGTACTTAATTGTTAAGTAACAGATCATCGCTGTGAAATATAGGAATGTTGTCATATTTATAGTCATTATTATAATGTTAAAGTACATTTTGATGACAGTGTTTTGTGACTGCTGTTGTTGTATGTTGTTACCGGGCTGGAGGACGTTAATGAAACTGCCTAACAATAAGCCCACATAAGAAACCAAGAACTCGCCCTCGATCATTCTACAGTTATAACGCTGTTTTAACGCTGTTTGTATTGTGGGAAAGCGGACGTGAAAACAGGCTGTCCCCACTCAGAAAATTTGTCCCGGGAGGTTTTCGAGAGAGGCGCTGAATATCGGGAGTCTCCCGGAAAATCCGGGAGGGTTGGCAAGTATGACTTAGGGGCTTGATTTGTGTATTTTACACAAAGGGGACTTTAGCGTCATTCTGCAAGGTAGTTCACGATGTACTATTTCTTGTCTTTGGAAGCTCGGGGCAATTATGTCGCCCCCTATGGGCCGGAGACACCTTGGTATTGACTGACTCAGGGGTCACCAACCTTTTTGCAACCAAGAGCTACTTCTTGGGTACTGATTAATGCGAAGGGCTACCAGTTTGATACACACTTAAATAAAATCGCCAGAAATAGCCAATTTGCTCAATTTACCTTTAATAAATAAATCTATATATATATATATATATATATATATAAAAAATGGGTATTTCTGTCTGTCATTCCGTCGTACTTTGTTTTTCCTTTTACGGAAGGTTTTTTGTAGAGAATAAATGATGAAAAAAAAACACTTAATTAAACGGTTTAAAAGAGGAGAAAACAGGAAAAAAATGAAAATTTAAATTTTGAAAAATAGTTTATCTTCAATCTCGACTCTTTAAAATTCAAAAATTAAAAGATATAAAGAAGAGAAAAACTAGCTAATTCGAATCGTTTTGAAAATTTGTAAAAATAATTTATGGAACATTAGTAATTTTTTCTGATTAAGATTAATTTTAGAATTTTGATGACATGTTTTAAATAGGTTAAAATCCAATCTGCCTTTTTGTTAGAATATATAACAAATTGGACCAAGCTATATTTCTAACAAAGACAAATCATCATTTCTTCTATATTTTCCAGACCAACATTTTTTAAAGAATTTCGAAACACTTTGAAATAAGATTTAAATGTGACTTTAAAGATTTTCTAGATTAGCCAGATTATTTTAATTTTAATTTTAATCATAATTCAGTTTGAAGAAATATTTCACAAATATTCTTCGTCGAAAAAGCAGAAGCTAAAATGAAGAATTAAATTAAAATGTATTTATTGCTATTTACAATAAAAAAAAACACATTTACTTGAACATTGATTTAAATTGTCAGGAAAGAAGAGGAAGGAATTTAAAAGGTATATGTGTTTAAAAATCCTGAAATCATTTTTAAGGTTATACTTTTTCTCTAAAATTGTCTTTCTGAAAGTTATAAGAAGCAAAATAGATGAATTTATTTAAACAAGTGAAGACCAAGTCTTTAAAATATTTTCTTGGATTTTCAATTTCTATTTGAGTTTTGTCTCTCTTAGAATTAAAAATGTCGAACAAAGCGAGACCAGCTTGCTAGTAAATAAATACAATTTAAAAAAATAGAGGCAGCTCACTGGTAAGTGCTGCAATTTGAGCTATTTTTAGAACAGGCCAGCGGGCGACTCATCTGGTCCTTACGGGCGACCTGGTGCCCGCGGGCACTGTGTTGGTGACCCCTGGCCTGACTGATGATGAAATCCCCAGTAAAAGAGCGGACCTGTGACGGCGTATTTACCTGACACGGCACCCTTTCCCCTTGGCCGCTAAATAGGCAGATTAGGTGCTCCGTTAAACCCGCTGCCAGGCACTTACTTGGAGATATATGAAAGGGCGAAGTGAGGCGGCCTAATGACCGATGCAGTGTCACCAACACGCTCCAAGGTCTTTAATCATGGCGCGCCGTCCTCTGAGTAACCCTCATTATATCTCAGCTAATGTAGGAGATGAAGGCGCGATAAAACACCATCACACTCCTTCATTATACAGACAGAGAAGCAGACTCGCCGGGATTGCGTTCGACCTGTGAGATAAACGCAATGGACGGAGAATCGCTCCCGCTTTTGTTCACAGGGGGGTGAAGTTCCCCCTTTCGGCCAGAAGATGGGAGTGTTGCGTCACCCTTTAGGCCGGGGGTGTCCAAACTTTTTCCACTGAGGGCCGCACACTGGAAAATCAAAGCAAGTTTTTATTTTAAAAACCAATACAATATGTGTGTAAAAATATACATTTAGGCCTCCCCTCAGGCTTGATCCCAGGGGGACCCCAAAGGATTTTGGTCAAAAAATATTTCAAATGTGTTGTTATTTTGTATTATTGTTATTCAAGGTTTAGATCTCTAGATCAGGGGTCGGGAACCTTTTTGGCTTAGAGAGCCATGAAAGCCAAATATTTAAAAATGTATTTCCGTGAGAGCCAAATGATATTTTTTTTAACACTGACTACAACTAAATGCATGCATTTTTAAGTACGACCAACATATTTGAAGTACAATAAGTCTCTTGTTCTTTTTGATAACATTGTTATTCTGAAGCTAACAGATAAGAAATAAAAACAACTTCAATCAATCAATGTTTATTTATATAGCCCTAAATCACAAATGGGGGCGGCATAGCTCGGTTGGTAGAGTGGCCGTGCCAGCAACTTGAGGGTTGCTGGTTCGATTCCCGCTTCCGCCATTCTAGTCACTGCCGTTGTGTCCTTGGGCAAGACACTTTACCCACCTGCTCCCAGTGCCACCCACACTGGTTTAAATGTAACTTAGATATTGGGTTTCACTATGTAAAGCGCTTTGAGTCACTAGAGAAAAGCACTATATAAACATAATTCACTTCAAATGTCTCAAAGGGCTGTACAAACCACTACGACTACGACATCCTCGGAAGACTTCTTACCATGAATGCGACTTCTAGAAAACGGATGGATGGATTAAAATGCATGAGAATGTTTTACATTTTGAACATTATTTTTAACACTGTGAATACAGCTGAGATAGGCTGCAGCACCCCCTGCGACCCGAACGGGACAAGCGGTAGGAAATGGATGGATGGATGGATTACCAGCGGAATTATTCATTACTTATTGTGTTAAGCAATGTCAGCTAAGATTTATCAGAGAGCCAGATGCAGTCATCAAAAGAGCCACATCTGGCTCGAGATCCATAGGTTCCCTACCCCTGCTCTAGATGGTCTATCTGTCAATATAACGTTTTTAAAAGATTTAAGTTGTATGCCCTTTTTTGTTGAAGAAAACCCTGTTTTGTTATGGGGAAAAAAACACAAAATATGCAATAGTTTCCCCCAATAGAATTTTAAAGTGGAATATTTGAGATTATAGAATAATTGGAGCCTTAACAATGTCAACACAACACCATTGATTTCAATTTGTTATTATTTTTTTTAGCAATGACACACCCCAAAAAATCGCACTAAATTTATTGGGGATCAAAAAGGGGTCCTCCTCATTAAAAATAAAAAACTTTTTTTTTTTTACTGTTTACTTTAAACACAATCGTCTTGAAATCAAATTCAGATCCATCTGTCAATTAAAACTTTTATTGTTGTTTATGTTTTTTGTTTGTTCTTATAGCTCGGTTGGTAGAGCAGCCGTGCCAGCAACTTACGGGTTGCAGGTTCGATCCCCGCTTTCGCCATCTTAGTCACTGCCGTTGTGTCCTTGGGCAAGACACTTTACCCACCTGCTCCCAGTGCCACCCACACTGGTTTAAATGTAAAAATTAGATATTGGGTCTCACTATGTAAAGCGCTTTGAGTCACTAGAGAAAAAGCGCTATATAAACATAATTCACTTCACTTCACTTCATTAGGCCCTTCTTGTTTTTATATGGCAAACACAAAATATGAAACATTTTCCCCCAAAATATCTCAAAGTGGAATATTTAATGTGACATTGGTTTTGATTAATTATTGTTTTTTTTTTTTAAAGAAAATAACAGCCTGCATGGCAGCTTTGTGTTATTAGAGTAAACATTGCAACATTTTCTTGTTACATTTCACCTGTTTACTCTTTTACATCATCAATCAATCAATCAATGTTTATTTATATAGCCCTAAATCAAAAATGTCTCAAAGGACTGTACAAACCACTACGACATCCTCGGAAGAACCCACATAAGGGCAAGGAAAACTCACACCCAGTGGGCAGGGAGAATTCACACCCAGTGGGACGCCAGTGACAATGCTGACTATGAGAAACCTTGGAGAGGACCTCAAATGTTGGCAACTCCCCCCCCCTCCCTCCTCTAGGGGACAGAAAGCAATGGTTGTCGAGCGGGTCCAACACTATACCGTGAAAGTTCAATCCATAGTGGCTCCAACACAGCCGCGAGAGTTCAGTTCAAAGCGGATCCAAGACAGCAGCGAGAGTCCCGTCCACAGGAAACCATCCCAAGCGGAGGCGGATCAGCAGCGTAGAGATGTCCCCAACCGATACACAGGCGAGCGGTCCATCCTGGGTCCCGACAAGCGGTCCATCCTGGGTCCCGACGAGCGGTCCATCCTGGGTCTCGACTCTGGACAGCCAGTATTTCATCCATGGTCATTGGACCGGACCCCCTCCATAAGGGAGGGGGGGACATAGGGGAACAAGAAAAGAAGCGGCAGATCAACTGGTCTAAAAAGGAGGTCTATTTAAAGGCTAGAGTATACAAATGAGTTTTAAGGTGAGACTTAAATGCTTCTACTGAGGTGGCATCTCGAACTGTTACCGGGAGGGCATTCCAGAGTGGAGCCCGAACGGAAAACGCTCTATAGCCCGCAGACTTTTTTTTGGGCTTTAGGAATCACTAATAAGCCAGAGTCTTTTGAACGCAGATTTCTTGCCAGGACATATGGTACAATACAATCGGCAAAATAGGATGGAGCGAGACCGTGTTGTATTTTATACGTAAGTAGTAAAACCTTAAAGTCACATCTTAAGTGCACAGGAAGCCAGTGCAGGTGAGCCAGTACAGGCGTAATGTGATCAAACTTTCTTGTTTTTGTCAAAAGTCTAGCAGCCGCATTTTGTACCAACTGTAATGTTTTAATGGGGAGACCCGAAAATAATACGTTACAGTAATCGAGACGAGACGTAACAAACGCATGGATAATGATCTCAGCATCTTTAGTGGACAAAATGGAGCAAATTTTAGCGATATTACGGAGATGAAAGAAGGCCGTTTTAGTAACGCTTTTAATGTGTGACTCAAAGGAGAGAGTTGGGTCAAAGATAATACCCAGATTCTTTACCGCTTTTTCTGTTTTGTTTTTTTTCAATCGTATTTTTAGAATGTGCTTAGGGCTGTTAAAAAACAACCCGCGGGCCGCAAATGGCCCCTGGGCCGCACTTTGGACATCCCTGCTTTAGGCCAAACCCATTATTGATCTTTCATGCAGACTTGGAACTTTTTCTTTTTTTTACCATCATCTCTTATTGAACTGCATCTTTAGTCAGCAGATGCATTTTCATAAAAAACATTGATTCATTATAAATCACAACTAAAATACGATTTTAGGCATTTAGAGACATTTATGCATGGATTTGTTGCTTGTCAGAAGATACAAAATAAAATACACATACCCTTGAAACAAGTGACGTGCGGTGAAATAAACACCAGGTGAGGCATTGATACTTTTGGAGTTTTTTTTCTTCTTTTTCTTTTTTACTTAAATTCATATGAGCAGTTCTAACCATTGTTGATTTATGTTGCACATTAGAAAAACAGGAAAACGAAGGGAGTAATTTGCTTTCATAAAAACATTATCATAATGATAATAAAGGCCTACTGAAATGAGATTTTCTTATTCAAACCGGGATAGCAGGTCCTTTCTATGTGTCATACTTGATCATTTCGCGATATTGCCATATTTTTGCTGAAAGGATTTAGTAGAGAACATCCACGATAAAGTTTGCAACTTTTGGTCGCTAATAAAAAAGCCCTGCCTCTACCGGAAGTCGCAGATGATGACGTCACCCGTTGATGGCTCCTCACATCCTCACATTGTTTTTAATGGGAGCTTCTAGTAAAAAGAGCTATTTGGACCGAGAAAACGACAATTTCCCCATTAATTTGAGCCAGGATGAAAGATTTGTGTTTAAGGATATTGATAGCGACGGACTAGAAAAAAGAAAAAAAAACGCAATTGCATTGGGATGGATTCAGATGTTTTTAGACACATTTACTAGGATAATTCTGGGAAATCCCATATCTTTTTATTGTGTTCCTATTGTTTTAGTGAGTTTATAATAGGACCTGATAGTCGGAGGGGTGTCTTGAGGCCAGTGTCTGAAGGAAGTCGACGCCAGCTGTACGGACGGCACAAGCTCAGCTGATCTCCGGTAAGTGGCGACTTTTTATCACAATTTTCTCACCGAAAACTGCTGGTTGACAAGTGGTCGGGATCCATGTTCGCTTGACCGCTCTGATCCATAGGAAAGTTTCACCTCCGGGAATTTTAAACAAGGAATCACCGTGTGTTTGTGTGGCTAAAGGCTAAAGCTTCCCAACTCCATCTTTCTACTTTGACTTCTCTATTATTAATTGAACAAATTGCAAAAGATTCAGCAACACAGATGTCCAAAATACTGTGTAATTATGCGGTTAAAGCAGATGACTTTTATCTGTGTGTGTGCGCAGCGCTAATATTTCCTAACAGTCCGTGAAGTCATGTACACGTCAGCATTCCGCAACGTTTTCAACAGGACACTTCGCGGGAAATTTAAATTTGTAATTTAGTCAACTAAAAAGGCCATATTGGCATATGTTGCAATGTTAATATTTCATCATTGATATATAAACTATCAGACTGGGTAGTAGTGTGTTTTAGTAGGCCTTTATGATTCGACAAATTGGTCCAAAAAATATTTGACAAAGTTGTTATTAAATACTTTTTGGTCCCATTTTTTTAACAAAATAAATCAAGTATTGTGAGTGTATCTTACCTTTCTGTATTAGTTTAAAAAATAAAACAATTAAAAAGGCTGGCTTCCGCTGGAGAGACATGTGTCTGCCCCCATTTCTCACAGTGTGGCGAGTCAGATTACTGCTGAGGCATTGAACAATATATCGCCCCCTACTTTGAGGCAGAGGTACTTGTTGCCTCAAGGCCTGCCTTGCATGCGCCCCCTCGCACGCAAACGCCCAATACACACTATGTGTAGCCATGGAGGCACCACCTGTGTCTGCCTCACTTCTGGTCTGCTGTGTTATTTTGATCAGGAAACACAGAATTTCCGCGATTTTGACCATTAAAATGATCCAAATATACAGGAACCACACCAAAATCACATAAAAAGCATAGACCAAAAGAGAACTATTCAAACTTATGTTGTTACTCAGTTTTTTTGTACATCTCATAGTTAAGCCTTTTTACCCCTCCTGGTGGCAAGGTGAGGCACTGCCTGACTTGCCTCCCCTGACAGCACATCACTACTTGAAACATTATTGCAGTGGTTCTCATACTTTTTACTCCCCACCAAGTACCGCCACTGGACTGTATACAAATGCTTATTTTGAAAATGTAATTTTGTTTACAGATTATATACAATCTGTTGTTGAAGTTCCCAAATTTTGAGTGTACATAAATGAAGGTGTTGCTGAGCCCGACATCGACATAAGAAGTTGAAGATGAAAAAGAAGTATGGAAAACTCAAGAAATTGATTTCTCCAGATCCTCTGAACCTTTTGATGATATTATGGACCGTAGATGTTGAAATCCCTAAATTTCTTGCAATTGCACTTTGAGAAACGTTGTTCTTAAACTGTTTGACTATTTGCTCACGCAGTTGTGGACAAAGGGGTGTACCTCGCCCCATCCTTTCTTGTGAAAGACTGAGCATTTTTTGGGAAGCTGGTTTTATACCCAATCATGGCACCCACCTGTTCCCAATTAGCCTGCACACCTGTGGGATGTTCCAAATAAGTGTTTGATGAGCATTCCTCAACTTTATCAATATTTATTGCCACCTTTCCCAACTTCTTTGTCACGTGTTGCTGGAATCAAATTCTAAAGTTAATGATTATTTGCTAAAAATTTTTTTTTTAATCAGTTTTAACTTCAAATATGTTGTCTTTGTAGCATATTCAATTGAATATGGGTTGAAAATGATTTGCAAATCATTGTATTCCGTTTATATTTACATCTAACACAATTTCCCAACTCATATCAATCAATCAATCAATCTTTATTTATATAGCCCTAAATCACAAATGTCTCAAAGGACTGCACAAACCACCACGACTACGACATTCTCGGAAGAACCCACAGAAGGGCAAGGAAAACTCACACCCAGTGGGACGCCAGTGACAATGATGACTAGGAGAACCTTGGAGAGGACCTCAAATGTGGGCAACCCCCCCCCCCCCCGCCTCTAGGGGACCGAAAGCAATGGATGTCGAGCGGTTCTAACATGATACTATGAAAGTTCAATCCATAGTGGCTCCAACACAGCCGCGTGAGTTCAGTTCAAAGCGGATCCAAGACAGCAGCGAGAGTCCCGTCCACAGGAAACCAGCCCAAGCGGAGTCGAATCATCATCGTAGAGATGTCCGAAACCGATACACAGGCGAGCGGTCCATCCTGGGTCCCGACTCTGGACAGTCAGTACTTCATCCATGGTCATCCTGCACAAGGGAGGGAGGGACAGAGGAGAAAAAGAAAAGAAGGGGCAGATCAACTGGTCTAAAAAGGAGGTCTATTTAAAGGCTAGAGTATACAAATGAGTTTTAAGGTGAGACTTAAATGCTTCTACTGAGGTAGAAATATGGAAACGGGGTTTGTAGATTGCACAGTACAATACATATTCTGTACAATTGACCACTAAATGGTAACACCCGAATAAGTTTTTCAACTTGTTTAAGTCGGGGTCCACGTCAATCAACTCATGGCAGCTGCCACTTGGCTTTGTGGAATTTGGTTGTGTATATTTGTATTGTATTCACGGTATCCCAGTAACCGCACTTGTATTGCGGTGGTTGTGATTACTGAGATTTAGAGTTACTTAGATTTCAAACACACCATGTGTTAGGTTGTTGCGTAGCACACTTCATAAACATCGGTAATTCAAAGAGCAAACTAATGAGTCGTACTTTTAAGTGTGTTCATCTCGTTTTATAAAGAGATTTGCGCAGCCGAAACCCGTTAGAAATTGCAAGGGGCTCACTGTAGAAGCCCTTCGGAGCCCACACGGTACTTTCAGTCAGAACAAACAAACTCTGTTTTCTTCCATATAAAAAGGCTGAAAGTGGATTCTCTTGTTGGCTTTATTCCTCACAGCAGCGTATTTCCAGGATTTAAATGGAAGCAGCCCGCCGTGTGTGGGACACGCATAGAATAACTACAAAAGCGACTGTTTGTGGTTTATAGAAGGAAAAAAAGTATTTCTAACGGACGGCAGAACAATTCTGAAATAGTTCTAAAGAATGAAGCTGAATAGCACCACTAGTTGGCTCTGAGATCGGTAGGTCATGAGTTCATACCAGAGACTATAAAAATGGGACCCATTACCTCCCTGCACTCAGCATCAAGGGTTGGAATTGGGGGTTAAATCACCAAAATGATTCCCGAGTACGGCCGCCGCTGCTGCTCACTGCTCCCCTCACCTCCCAGGGGGTGGAACAAGGAGATGGTTCAAATGCAGAGGGTAATTTCACCACACCTGGTGTGTGTGACTATCAATGTGTGGAAGGTGAGTTTACTGACAGATATAAGTAAGAACTTTACACTACTTTATATTAGAAATGGCAACAGCGGAGGATGAATGTCCCATAACAGGAAGATAGAGAAAGAGAAGAAGCTTATCGACTACGGTGTCTACATGGACAACAAAGGCGGATACCCGCAAATTTTTCAGGATTTATGCAGATCCTAAATGCAGATCAGCAGGTACCAGAAGCTAAGAAAAGTTGCATTTGCATAATATTGCGAAACAAAACGCCAGATAATTTGTCTTACCTTATACATACACCATAATAATACTCTTATATTGAAGTACAGTACAATCCATCAAGTGGTGCGAATTCATAGCTTACCAAAGTCGTACTAAAAAATTTGATGGATTTTTAAGCGTTGAGGGTAATAATCTGTATTTTCAAAGGAAGGTATACAATTTTGGTGTTATTTACTCGAGTCATATTGCAGTCTACACCTAACTCTTGTGTGTGACTGCCATCTACTCGTCACACTTATCATTACACCATGTACCAAATAAAATAGCATTAAGGTCGGTAAGCATAACCAAAATTATTCCGTACATTAGGCGCACAGGGTTAAAAGGCGCACTGTCGAGTTGTGAGAAAATCAAAGGATTTTAAGTGCGCCTTATAGTCCGACAAATATGGTGATCATATTCTTAAAAATAATCATGTAATGTTATGATTCATATTACCCACTAATGTTAATCATCAGTGTATAATCTCCACTTTACACTCTGTATGAATTAAAGGTGGTTGGGGCATGGTTTGGGCGGGGGGCGTGGTTAAGAGGGGACAGTATAATTCAACAACTCGAGTATTTCATATATATTTCATATATATACATATAAATATATATATATATGTATGAAATACTTGACTTTCAATGAATTCTAGCTATATATATTTATATATTTAATTCTAGCTATATATATTTATTTTAAATAAAATAAATAGTTGAATTTCAGACGGCACCTATCAAATACACAGTAATAAAAACACAGTTGTTCTACTAACTGTACTATGCTTGCTGGTTATTAAGAAAAACAACAACAACAACACTTACCTTTCACTATTTGAGTAACCTTTGTTCTGCCATTTGGGTACTGGCGAGAGTCACTTGCCGTCAGGTGCACAACACCACGTAAATCGTTGGCCAATCAAAAAGATACCCCATAACGCTAAAGCCAACATTCACCAGGAGATGGCAACAGACAACATAGAATCACTCTATTACAGACGGCGTTGCCATGGCTGTAACTTCCTCGTTCTTCTGCTTCGTCTCCTTGTGTGTGCAGTTTTTTTATTAAAAATCCGTAGATGTTGTAACGTGATTGGGCAGGCAAGCTGTTTATAGAACAGGAAAGCGGACGTGGAAACAGGCTGTCCCCACTCATGTCCGCATGGAGCTGGAGGGGGCGTGAATTTCGGGAGATTTCCGGGAGAAAATTTCTTCCGGGAGGTTTTCGGGAGTGGCGCTGAATTTCGGGAGTCTCACGGAAAATCCGGTAGGGTTGGCAAGTATGCATTTCAGCATTCATTTATTTTCATTGGGTTCATTTTCATCTTTCCATCCCACAATGTCTCACGTTATAAACATGCAAGCCGCCGGACATGACAGCCATGACTCTGATTACTTATGTTTCTCTGTCTTCTCGGCATCATGGTGCGTGACTGACTGACTGATTGATTGATTGGCAGGTGGAGGTGACATCACACTCTTGACTTCTGTGGCCACAACACTGCAAAAAGCAACACAGAAACCCCCCCGGAGGGAAAATGCATGCTGTCAGTTTGCTGTGTGATTTTCCACCCTGGGCCTCTGTTGCTGTTTTTATTTGGTGGTAAGTCATCGCCCTGCTTTTTAATGTTTGTTTTGGCCTAAAGCAGGCTGTTTCGTGGTTGTTCTTTTTGAGAAGACAGAAAACAGAAACCTCCAAGCTTTTGTGCACTTTTGTGATATTCAACAACTTTCACTTTTCTGCAAAGACTTTACACAATAATTTGACGCATGTCTGGGAATTTTGATTTATTCCAATAGATTTGGACTGCTATACAAGATGACGACTTCTGCATATGACCATGACCTAAAAATGTATTTTAAATACAGTTTTACACTTAAAGAAACAACTACATGCAATATTCATCATCATACTTATAATACGTGCAGCTACACAACATAACGTCTTGTTAAAAATCTTCCAGCTGGATAATGTTAAGTGGACAGCGCCCTCTGTTGGATTCATAGCCGCAGTACCAATTTTCCCCTGCAAAGAGCACCATCCAACCACGTTATATCAATCCATGCATCCATTTTCTACCAATTGTCCCTCTCATATAAGTGACAATAAAAAGCAAGCTATTTACATTACAGAGCGGATAAAAAAAAGAGCCAAAATGCCTTTTGTGGGAAACTACATCTATAAAGTCACGCCTCGCCACTTTGCGCTCATTTTTTAAAACATATTCTACAATTTTTTTCGTCTTAAATTAAGTTTTTTCAAGCATAAACATGGGTGAATGAACCAAAAATATCAACTCTAGAGTAGTATTGGTCACTAGAGGAGAATAAACCAAACAGAGTGCGCTGTTCAGTATCGAGGCCACTGATTGGCTCAGGCAGCATTACTATATTGGATCACTGTAGAAGAGTGTACAGGTGAATAAAGATATTATTTGTATGTGTGCATGTGTGTACAGTATATATATACATACATATATATATATATATATATATATATATATATATATATATATATATGTATGTATATATACACATATATATAGTCAAGGACACTATAAAAAATGGGACCTATTGCCTCTCTGCTTGGCACTCAGCATCAAGGGTTGGAATTGGGGGTTAAATCACCATAAATGATTCCCGGGCGCGGCACCACTGCTGCCCACTGCTCCCCTCACCTCCCAGGGGGTGATCAAGGGAATGGGTCAAATGCAGAGGACACATTTCACCACACCTAGTGGGTGTGTGACAATCATTGGTACTTTAACTTTAAATTTAACTTAACACCGGGGTAGAGGGGAATATAAGTTAGGTCAGGAAAAACAAAGAGGTTTTTTCATCCCTACAAGCCTGTTCTCTGAAGAGCAGGAAAACTTGCAAAACAGGCTTGATGAATAAATGATAAAATGATAAATGGGTTGTACTTGTATAGCGCTTTTCTACCTTCAAGGTACTCAAAGCGCTTTGACACTACTTCCACATTTACCCATTCACACACACATTCACACACTGATGGAGGGAGCTGCCATGCAAGGCGCTAACCAGCACCCATCAGGAGCAAGGGTGAAGTGTCTTGCTCAGGACACAACGGACGTGACGAGGTTGGTACTAGGTGGGAATTGAACCAGGGACGCTCGGGTTGCGCACGGCCACTCTCCCCACTGCGCCACGCCGTCCCAATAATAATAGCTTCTGTGTTTTTTCCTGATCCTGACGTAACGTTTGTGTATATATATATATATATATATATATATATATATATATATATGTATATATATATATATATATATATATATATATATATATGTATATATATATATATATATATATATATATATACTTGAGATCATCTAAGGTTGTTGTTTTTACAGTCTATTTCTGTAAATGGAAAAACGGTACCAAAGTAAAAAAAAAAAAAAAAAATACTATATATATATATACCTATATTATATATATATATATATATATATATATATATATATATATATATATATATATATATAATATAGGTATATAGGGAACCCCTCATGAAACAGTTCTGTAGAGATGAAGTAGTCTTGTGATTTTTCCCACACCTACATATATATGTATATATATACATAGTATTATTTTAATCTATTTTTTTAACTCTTCTACAGTGATCCAAACAATTAAAAAATACAATTTATATATATATATATATATATATATATATATATATATATATATATATATATATACACATATATATATATATATATATATATATATATTTTTTTTTTTCAATCATTAAATCAACATAAAAAAAACTATATAAACAGTATTATTATTATTATAATTTTTTTTACTTTGGTACCGTTTTTCCATTTACAGAAATACACTGTAAAAACAACAACCTTAGATGATACAATAAAAACTCTCAACTCAGTCGTCATAATTTCACAGTAAAAATAATGATACTGTTGTTAAATTTACAGTACAATGCTGTAAAACTCACTGTAAATTTTATGGTAATATTGCAACTCAACTGCCATTTTTTAAAATAAAAAGTTACAATGTTTTTTTTTTTTTTTTTTTACAGTATATCACAAATAAATAAATGTAGAAAAAAATAAAAATAAAAAAAATAATTTAAAACAACATTAAACATTATTGTTAAATGTTAACCATTAAAACAACATATAAAAAAATATAGAATAATCAAACGCACTGGCCATTGTGGAATAATATTGTGAGACGGATCCATTTATATTCATATATCATTCACTGTTACAATTGGCCCTATGAGTGTGTTGTGGCCCTCAATGAGAACCAGTTTGACACCCTTGCATGAGGGTGGATTTTGTACAATATGCAAAGTACAGTACAGTCCGGGCAGGTTGCCAGTTATTCACAAGTGTGATGCAGAAAAAAAACTATTTACATTGCAATTTACTATTTAGTTTGAAACGAACATTCATGTGTTTGGACCGTGGCACACAAGAGATAATATACAAAGTCCACACAGAAAGGCAGGAATTAAGATTTAAAGCCACCGGGCTGGCCTTTCTTTTATATTTTGCCACCCATAAATTGAATAAACCTCATTGTGTGATGATGCCCAAGAGGCAGGCTCGTGCCTCATGTTGTGCCTTGGCCTCCTTCCTAGACCGAGCATAATAGCATCAGTCAGTCATGCGGCGACCCCCCCCGTGTTCCTCGCCACATGAGACAGCTGCAACATTTACCTGAGCAGATCCTCTCGAGCAGGTTGTGTTTTTTCACGCCTCCTATTTTGGTTTTTATCTTTGGAAAAATCCTGTCCACAGGGGTCCGTCGGTGCAGGGCTGTTATGTACACACAACAACATTAAATACACCTGAATAATCTAATGGGATACAAGCTATATGTGACGGACTCCCAGCCGTCCTCGTGTGGGTTGCGGTAACACTGGACACAAGACGCATCGTAGCAGGTTGGATTGACTTTTATTGGTTCGCACAACCTTTCTTCGGGCCAGTCGGGCGCGCCCATTTCTAGTGCGCCGGTTCTCCTTCCTGGTCGCGCTGCACCTTTCGGTGCTCGCCTGCTGCGTCTGTGGCGGGGACTCATCTTGCCATGCTCGGTTGTCGTGCTCGTGGTCGGGTTGCCGTGGTTTCCTCCTCTCTCTCTCGATCGTGCCCCCTTCGCCTCTCTTAAAGTCTAGGAGCAGATGCGCAGATTGTGAACAGGTGTGTGTCCTACGCACCTGACTCAGATTGCGTTCCTGCCGCTCCGCGTGCGTCAGGCCTCTCCTCGCTGCCGCATGCCCCGCCTCCTGGCCTCCATTCTGGTCTAGAACGCCTCTGTCCGCCCGCTGTCGGCCCGTCGGCTGCGTCTCTTCACAGACCTCCTCCGCCAGTTCGAGGCCGGGCTCCAGTCCGGCTGAGCTTACTCCCCCCCACCTTTTCTTCCAGGAGTAGGAAAAAAAATTGCTGCGGCCCTCTGATTCCTTTGTCTTCTGTGAGTCTTTCCTTGTCCTCTTCATCCTCTTCTTTCTTTTCTTTCATTTCTCCAATAATTTATTTTTCAATTTCTTGAGCTTTTCCAACCTCTTCTTCATTCCCAAATTCTTCTTATTCTTGTTCGTCTTCATCATTTTCCAGCAATTCTTCAATTATTTCTTCCATTTCAGTTTCTTGAGTTACTTCTTCTTGTTTAAGTTTTTCTTTGTCCTCTTCTTCCTTTTCTTGCATTTCTCCAATAATTTTCTCCTCAATTTCTTCCTCTTGTTCGTCTTCATCATTTTCCAGCAATTCTTCAATTATTTCTTCTATTTCAATTTCTTGAGTTATTTCTTCTCGTTTAAGTTTTTCTCTGTCTTCTTTGTCCTCTTCTTCCTTTTCTTGCCTTTCTCCAATAATTTTTTCCTCAATTTCTTCCTCTCTTCTTTAATTTCTTCTTCATTTTCATCATCTTCATCTTCTTTATCTTCCAGAATTTCTTCAATCATTTCTTCTTCTTTAACATAAATTTTATCATCATCGTCATCTTCATCATCGTCGTAATCTTCATCGTCAACATAAACTTCATCATTGTAGATTTCACCATTAAAGTAACCTTCATTCTCAACGTAAATTTCTTCAACATAAACTTCTTCATCTTATTCTTTACCGTAATCTTCATTAACATAAACTTCTTCAACACAAATTTCTTC